>NC_137465.1:32811349-33087588 GCF_964235325.1 Thermobia domestica
ACCGGCTACATACCTTGTGACTGGAAGACTTCTTCCACTCTTATGTTTCTTAAGCCCAACAAACCTCCAGATTCTGTTGCTTCTTACCGTCCGATACAATTAACTTCCATATTTAGCAAAATTCTTGAGCGCATCATTGTCATCAGACTGCATCACCATCTTTCTCAACATAATCTCTTGCCTGTACAGCAAGCTGGTTTCAGACCTAATTTCAGTATCAATGATCAATTGCTCAGACTTCTCAATCTCATCACGAATCATTATAACACTGCTCGGCCTTCATGTCTCATTCTTTTTGACCTAGAGAAGGCTTTTGATAAAGTGTGGCATTTAGCTCTCATGTTCAAACTTCACCGTTTTAGGCTACCACTGTCCTACCTTCGCTTCATCTTCCATTTTCTTTCTAACCGCCTGTCTTATGTTACTATCAATAACTCCTCATCTCATCCGATTTTTATACATTCTGGTGTACCTCAAGGCTCCGCTCTCTCGCCTCTTCTTTACCTTCTGTTTGTAGCCGATATGCCAACCCTTCCTCCCACTGTTCATAGTTTTCAGTATGCAGATGACACTGCCTTTCTTTGCATGGCCAGAACTATTCAACAAATCAATTCTACTCTCCGCCTAGCAATAGACTCTTTTCTCCACTGGTGCACTAAGTGGCGTCTTCATATAAACTCGACTAAGACTCAAGCTATAGTCTTCATACCACCTCGAAAACGTTCTCGAGTTCAGAAAAACCCCAATCTACTCAATCTCGAGGTTCACGGCACACGAATATCACCTACAAAACAGGTCACCTATCTTGGTATCATCATCGATCATCACTTAACTTGGCGGCCACATCTTCAAGCGATCATTCGCAAGGCGTATGCTCGGCTTAATTTACTAAAACGTCTAGTTGGTACCACCTGGGGATTGCAACCCACGACAATCCTTAATACATATAAGGTCTTCTTACGCCCAGTTCTAACATATGGCCATCCCGCTTGGACTGCTGCACTACCTTTTTTCTATCAGAAATTACAAGTTCTTGAACGACATGCATTTCGTTTGGCTTATAGAATCAAGCTTCCCAGTCCGACACAGGAGCTTTATGACCGTATCACTTTTCCCACCATCCTCTGTCATCTTGAACAGTTACGAGTAAAGTTCATTACTAACCAGTTTCAACAACGTCATCCATTACTTCTGGAAACTATGGACGCCGACCGCCACTATGATTTAGGATATAAATTTTCTACTTGCCCTCTATCCCTACTCTTCTCTTTATATCTCAAAACCATTCCACCAGACCATCCAGATCATTTTGTCGCTTCAGCTTATTCTTCTGATCACCTTCCACTTCATTTATCACCTACATATGCTGCACTGTAACCTATTGTGCTAACAGGGCTCCACTTGTCTACATCACTGTCCAGAGCAGCCCCTGGACAAGAAGATAATCTGCATTCGTCTAACTAACATTTCCTTGTGTTGTCCTGTGATATGCACTTCACTGTCATATTTCCTCCTGTCCTCATGATTATGAACAAAGTTCATAATGTCCGTTGCACTTGAATAAAAATGTAATAAAAGTCATAAACTGTCATTAAATACAATAAAGTAAATTATTTTTCCAGATTACCTTACTTCCCATAGACCACCTCCAATATCCTTCCTTCCCCAGTCTCTGCACTTCTCACCCCGGATAGAGGGCGTAACCCTCGCAAGGGAGCTAGCCTTCGGCTAGCAAAAAAAAAGGGGGTTCATCTTTCCTCGAACCTAACTCCTCTTGTAGCAGTTACTGTACTATGCTGTGATCAAGTATAGCAAACGTACTTGTGAGACCAGTACAGATACCCTACTTAGGAGTCTGACAGAAGGTTTTCATCTTCTGGAGGGTATTAAGTTACGATTTTGAAAGTCATTGTTTTTATACTCTGACCAACTTCTTGTCGCTTTGCGACACAGGTTGCTCTTTTTGGATCTCGAACTTTGCATACGACTTAGGCCATGCATAACGGACTTCCTCGGACAGTATCTCAACGTTCATCTACTTCTGCTAAATCTTCCAAAAATGTCTCTTCACCTCCATCTCGTTCTCGCTCACCAAAACGATCTAGAACATCTAGTACCAAAGAGACTGCTACTCCTAAAGCTGCACGTTCTCGCTCACGCTCACCATTACGAATCCCATCTGAAACTGATCTTCATGACACATCTATGGATTACACTGCAACAGAAACTTCTGCTACTCCGTCTGCCTCTGTCAATCCTCAACAGCCAACTCTCTATAACTTTCTGCTAACTAATTTCGACACTAAATTCAAGACTCCAAAACACATCTTCCAGCAACTTACAAAATATGTTCCACGTGTAGAAATCAGTGAGATTATCTTCCGAAATAATGGAGTTATTTTGAAATCCTTTAACCCAGATTTCCATCGCCATGTCAGGAACAAAGCAACTTTTGAAATTTTTGGCAAAGACGCCACTATAACGCAACTCCAACCAAGACAAAACAAACAACCTCCGCCTCCTCGAAAGCCTCCTATGCTATCAGTAGTCATCAAGGGCGTTGACCCTGAATATACAGACACTGAAATCGAGGAAGAACTCAAAGCGGAACAAGTTCAAGTCCATAAATGTATTCGAATCCGGAATGACAGGGGATCCACCTACCTAGTACGTGTATTAACTCCTGAACAATCTGTTGTCGATCACCTGCTTCTTACAGGAGCGTACATTTACAGACGAAGACACAAGGTTGAACCTTCAAAAACTCCTGCACCACAGCCTATACGTTGTGAACGGTGCCAAACATACAATCAACATTTGACCAAAGATTGTAAAAACTCTTTGATTTGTGGCTACTGCAAACAAGCCCATGCTACTCGGGACTGTCCCAATGAAAATACCAATCCCAAGTGCAACACATGCTCTGCACAACATCCTACTTACAGTTCAAAGTGTAAGGCCAAACCTTCAGTTGGTCCTACTCAACCAGAGCTTACTGTACCAATCAGAACGTCTGATCGTCCAACGCCACCAAATAACTCATTAACTCACCCTGTTACAATTGAAGATATGATACGTTTCTTTACAGTAACAACCCAAAACATTCATCCCTTTCTGCGTACTCATATTCTTAACCAAGTCATACTTACAACTAAGCAACTATACAACATTCAACTTTATGCTACATATTCTGGTCAACATGTTCACTTTCAACTCCATCCCGTTTCAACACATGTCTAAAATTATACATATCATCATGGATTTATCATTTCTGTTTTTGAACATTCGTTCCTTCAACACTCGCAAGGTACTACTCCACACTCTACTGTTGGAAGAAAATATACACGCATTTGCCTTGAACGAAACATATCTTTTGCCGCACCTACATGTACATTATCAGCCATATACTATTTCTCGTTGCGATGGCCCACCTGGAGATCGAGCAAATGGCGGAACTTTAATAGGAATTCGAAGCAGACTACCTCAACGCACAATCACGCATCACTTTCAGGCCCCTCTTCCGGAACACAACATCACTCTGATCTATTTTCCTTCACGTACTATTGCCTTTGCTACTATATATGTTAGGCCCAATGTTCAAATTCCCTTGACATTCTTCCAATACATGGACACCTCGTTTCGTCATTATATTATTATGACTGATCTCAATCTATCCAGTCGCACTCTTACGCAACGACGGAACTTCTATCAATTTCTTATGTTGCACACAAATGCCGAACTATGCGCATTACCAAGACATACCCGGCCTTCCTCAAATACAACACCTGACGCAGTCATTGTTTCCTCTACATTACAACCATTCGTAAATTGTCATGTTCTATCTTCCATCGGTAGTGACCATGACCCAGTTAAATTGACATTACATTTTCCAAACCACCGTCAAGCTCCTGACACTCCACCACGTACCGTTCTCTGTTATGACCATGCCGACTGGAACAAATATCGAGAAGATTTGACTACTACCTTATCTAACGTGCCTACTCCAGTACATCACTCTGACTTACATAACACGCTTGATAGACTTACTACTGCTATACAACATAGTAGCCATCAACATATACCCACGATTAAATCTAATTATGTTCGACCCGCACTTCCTCCTCAATATCGCACACTAGTTGCTCTTGCACGGCAGGCATACCATGAATATCTTCGCACACGTGATCCAGGGCTTTTACAACTACAGCGCCAATATTTACGACAAGTTCATAATTATATCATCGCCTATAAAAGACGCAAGTGGATCCAAACAGTTAACCATCTTGATCAAGAACATAATCCTACCAAATTCTGGAATGCCTTTCATAGACTCTGTGGGACACGCTCTTCTCTCTCTTACCCTCTCATCGTCAACCAGACCTCAGTACAAACTGATACAGAGAAGGCTAATGTGTTTGCTCAATCACTTCAAAGCATTTTTACGCCACCACTCATCACCTATACTCCTGAACGTTTACGCACTAGAATAAGCAACGTAACAGATCCGCATCAATCACAACTTCGTATTAGTTCTAGTCACGAATTAGACTCGAATAATCCTCTTACTCGTCCAATTACACCTTTGGAGATTACCGCAGTCTTAGCCAATAAGAAGAATACAGCTCCAGGATTTGACGGTGTCACTTACCGCCATATTAAAGAGGCTCCACTGGTGGTTCTGCTACTACTGTCCGCTATTTATAACCTTATACTTCGAACAGGTGATTATCCGGCTTCCTGGAAAACTTCAAAAGTCTTAATGTTTCTGAAACCGCATAAAGATAACACCAAGACAGAGTCATACCGTCCAATACAACTCACGTCTACACTGGGAAAGATCCTCGAACGCATCTTAGTTCGGCGTCTACATACTCACTTCTTCCATAATCAAATTCCTCTACACCAAACTGGTTTTCGTCCTAAATGCAGTCTCAATGATAATCTACTCAAACTTACCAGTATTCTTACCAACCACTTCAATAGCATTCAACCTTCCTGTTTATTATTATTTGACTTAGAGAAGGCTTTCGATTCAGTTTGGCACGATGGGTTACTTTACAAACTTCATCTTCTACGATTACCATTCGCATATATCAGACTAATTTATCACTACCTCACTAATCGCATAGCATATGTCTGCATTAATTCATCTTTATCATTTCCTATTTTTCCACTTAGTGGTGTACCCCAAGGGTAAGCGTTATCTCCACTGCTATATATACTATATGTTCGAGATTTGCCTGTTCCTCCTGATCCTATCTACACCTTTACCTTTGCAGATGATACTGCTTATATTGCCTGTGGAAAATCTATTCAGCATATCAATAGTGTACTTCAAGAGGCAATAAATAAGTTCTGTGACTGGTGTGATACTTGGCTACTCCGAATCAACTCCACTTAAACACAGGCACTTGTCATCATACCATCAGGACGTACCAGTAGGGTCCGACGCAATAGATCTCTCTTACATCTCACTATAGCTGGCACACGCATTTCCGTCACCCGTACAGCGAGATATTTGGGTGTTATCTTTGATGACCATCTTTCATGGCGTGGACACCTTCAGCATCTTATAAGTCTAGCGCAAAATAAACTAAACCTTTTGAAGAGATTAGTCGGAACTTCCTGGGGCCTTCATCAAGAGACTGTGTTAAACACTTACAAAGTCTTCTTGCGACTATCCATACTCCATGGACACATCGCATGGCTTAATGCCAGTAACAAATTCTACACCCGCCTCCAGATCATTGAAAGACATGCACTACGCCTTGCATATCGTATCAAACTGCCTAGCCCTACCCGGCTACTCTATGATCGTATTCCATTTCCACATCTTCTTCTTCATCTAGAAAAACTGCGTACGAGGTACATCACTACCCGTTGGACTCAAGGCCATCCCATCCTTCGCAGTTGTATACGCATCGATGCAGATCAAGATGTTCCACCCCGTCTACAATCTACACCACTTTAGCACTTAGTTACACTGTACCTTCTCACACATCCTGACGAACAAATAGACGAATTTCTATTAGCATATCAACCACCAGACTTATCACCAAACATTTATCCATCTTTTGCACTTTAATTCGCACTAACAAGGGCATCATTATGTCTCTCATCATGTGTCGAGTCGCCCCGACACAAGAAGATAACCCTGCACCTGTCTAACTAACAATATCACTGTGTTGTGGCGTCTAACTTGCACCTCATCTTTCATCTCATCACACATACATTTCGATAGATATTGTACGTACAATAAATAACGATTCCTGATCAATTGATGAATAAAAATCCCAATTATGAATGAATAATAACAATAAATAAATAAATGAAATTAAACCTCTTTGTCCATCCAACTTATCCTTTGTTCCCCTTACGCATAACTCCACTCCCAAGAGAAGGTATTCCCTTCTACGGGTTCTTGCATTGTAAAAAAAATAAAATAAAAAAGTAGGGGGTTACATCTTTCCTCGAACCTAACTCCTCTTGTAGCAGTTACTGTACTATGCTGTGATCAAGTATAGCAAACGTACTTGTGAGACCAGTACAGATACCCTACTTAGGAGTCTGACAGAAGGTTTTCATCTTCTGGAGGGTATTAAGTTACGATTTTGAAGGTCATTGTTTTCATACTCTGACCGAATCTTTGTCGCCTTGCGACACAGGTTGCTCTTTTGGATTTCGAACATCGCATACGATTAAGGCCATGCATAACGGACTTCCTCGGACAGTATCACAACGTTCATCTACTTCTGCCAAATCTTCTAAAAATGTCTCGTCACCTCCATCGCGTTCTCGCTCACCAAAACGATCTCGAACATCTAATACTATAGAGACAGCTCCTTCTAAACCTGCACGTTCTCGCTCACGCTCGCCAGTACGAATTCCATCTGAAACTAATCTCCACGATACATCTATGGATTACACTTCAACAGAGACTTCTGCTATTCCGTCTGCCTCTGTCAATCCTCAACAGCCAACTCTTTACAACTTTCTACTGACAAATTTCGACACGAAATTCAAGACTCAAAAACACATATTCCAGCAACTTATAAATATGTTCCGCGTGTCGAAATCAGTGAAATTATCTTCAGAAATAATGGAGTTATTTTGAAATCCTTTAACCCGGATTTCCATCGCCATGTGCGGAACAAGGCAACTTTTGAGATTTTTGGCAAAAACGCCAATATAACAGAACTCCAACCTAGACAAAACAAACAACCTCCGCCTCCTCGAAAGCCACCTATGTTATCTGTAGTCATCAAGGGCGTTGACCCTGAATATACAGACACTGAAATCGAGGAAGAGCTGAAAGCGGAACAAGTTCAAGTACATAAGTGCATTCGAATCCGGAATGACCGTGGACCCACCTATCTAGTACGTGTATTAACTCCTGAACAATCTGTAGTTGATCACCTACTTCTTACAGGAGCATACATTTACAGACGGAGACACAAGGTTGAACCTTCAAGAACTCCAGCACCGCAACCTATACGCTGTGAACGGTGCCAAACATATAATCAACATGTGACCAAAGATTGTAAAAATCCTTTGATTTGTGGTTACTGTACCCAACCTCATGCTACTCGAAATTGTCCTAATGGAAATACAAATCCTAAATGCAACACATGCTCTGATCAGCATGCAACTTACAGTTCTAAATGTAAGGCCAAACCATCAGTTGATCCTACTCAACCACAGCTTACTGTTCCAATCAGAACGTCTGACCGTTCAACGCCACCAAATAATTCGTTAACTCATCCTGTTACGACTGAAGACATGATCCGTTTCTTTACTGATACTACCCAAAACATTCATCCATTTCTGCGTTCTCATATTCTTAATCAAGTCATGTTTACAGTTAAACAACTATATAACATTCAACTTTATGCTACATATTCTGGTCAAGATGTTCACTTTCAGCTTCATCCTATTTCAACACCTGTCTAAAATTATAGGTATAATCATGGATTTATCATTTCTGTTTTTAAACATCCGCTCCTTCAACACTCGAAGGGTACTACTTCTCACTTTACTACTGAAAGAAAATATTCACGCTTTTGCGTTGAACGAAACATATCTTTTGCCACACCAACATGTGTATTATCAGCCATATACTATTTCTCGTTGCGATGGTCCACCTGGAGATCGAGCAAATGGCGGAACCCTTATAGGAGTACGAAGCAGACTACCTCAACGAATAATAACGCATCACTTTCAGGCCCCTCTTCCGGAGCACAACATCACCCTGATCTATTTTCCTTCACGTACTATTGCCTTTGCTACTATGTATGTTAGACCTAATGTTCAAATTCCCTTGACATTCTTCCAATACATGGACACCACGTTCCGTCATTATATTATTATGACTGATATCAATTTATCCAGTCGCACACTTACGCAACAACGGAACTTCCATCAATTTCTAATGCTCCACACAAATGCTGAACTATGTGCATTACCAAGACATACCCGACCTTCCTCGAATACAACTCCTGACGCAGTCATTGTCTCATCTACATTCCAGCCATTCATCAACTGTCATGTTCTATCTTCTATCGGCAGTGACCACGACCCAGTTAAAGTGACTTTACATTTTCCAAACCACCGTCAAGCTCCTGACACACCACCACGTACTGTTCTCTGTTATGACCGTGCTAACTGGGAAAAATATCGAGAAGATTTGACTACTACACTCTCTATTGTGAATACTCCAGTACATCACTCTGACTTACATAACACGTTTGATAGACTTACTACTGCTATACAACATAGTAGCCATCAGCATATACCCATGATTAGATCTAATTATGCTCGACCCGCACTTCCTCCTCAATATCGCACACTAGTTGCTCTTGCACGGCAGGCATACCATGAATATCTTCGCACACGTGATCCTGGGCTTTTACAACTACAGCGCCAATATCTACGCCAAGTTCACCATTATATCATTGCCTATAAAAGACGTAAGTGGATCCAAACAGTTAACCATCTTGACCAGGAACATAATCCTACCAAATTCTGGAATGCCTTTCACAGGCTCTGTGGGAAACGCTCTTCTCTCTCTTACCCGCTCATCGTCAATCAGACTTCGCTACAATCTGACACAGAGAAGACTAACGTATTTGCTCAATCGCTTCAAAGCATTTTTACACCACCAGTCATTTCCTATACCCCTGAGCGTTTACTCACTAGAATCAGCAACGTAACAGATCCACATCAAACACATCTTCGTATTAGTGCTAGTCATGACTTGGATTCGGATCATCCTCTTACTCATCCGATTACACCTTTGGAAATCACCAAAGTCTTAGCTAATAAGAAGAATACAGCTCCTGGATTTGATGGTATAACTTACCGACATATTAAAGAGGCTCCACTGGCGGTTCTGCTTCTACTTTCTGCTATATATAATCTTATACTTCGAACAGGTGATTATCCGGCTTCCTGGAAACCTGAAAGGTTTTAATGTTTTTGAAACCACATAAGGATAACACAAAGGCAGAGTCTTACCGCCCAATACAACTCACGTCTACACTGGGAAAGATACTTGAACGCATCTTAGTTCGTCGCCTACATACTCACTTCTTCCACAATCACATTCCTCTACACCAAACTGGTTTTCGTCCTAAATGCAGTCTCAATGATAATCTACTCAAACTTACCAGTATTCTTACCAACCACTTCAATAGCATTCAACCTTCCTGTTTAGTGTTATTTGATTTGGAAAAGGCTTTCGATTCAGTTTGGCACGATGGATTAATTTACAAACTTCATCTTCTACGACTACCCCTCGCATATATCAGACTGATTTATCACTATCTTACCAATCGCATAGCATATGTCTGCATTAATTTATCTTTATCTTTTCCTATTTTCCCACTTACTGGTGTACCCCAAGGGTCAGCGCTATCGCCACTCCTATATATATTATATGTTCGAGATTTGTCTGTTCCTCCTGACCCAATCCACACCTTTACTTTTGCAGATGATACTGCTTACCTTTCCTGTGGGAAATCTATTCAGCTTATCAATAGCATACTTCAAGAGGCAATAAATAAGTTCTGTGACTGGTGTAATACTTGGCGACTCCGAATCAACTCCACTAAAACACAGGCACTTGTCATCATACCATCAGGACGTACCAGTAGGGTCCGACGCAATAGATCTCTTTTACATCTTACCATAGCAGACACACGCATTTCCGTCACACGTAGAGCGAGATATTTGGGTGTAATCTTTGATGACCATCTTTCATGGCGTGGACATCTTCAGCATCTCATATCTCTAGCGCAAAATAAACTAAATCTTCTGAAGAGATTAGTCGGTACTTCATGGGGCCTTCATCAAGAGACTGTGTTACATACTTATAAAGTCTTCATACGACCATCTATACTTCATGGACACATCGCATGGCTTAATGCCAGTAACAAATTCTACACCCGCCTCCAGATCATTGAAAGACATGCATTACGCCTGGCATATCGCATCAAACTGCCTAGTCCTACCCGGCTACTCTATGATCGTATTCCATTTCCACATCTCCTTCTTCATTTAGAAAAATTGCGAACCAGGTACATCACTACTCATTGGAGGCAAGGCCATCCCATCCTTCGCAGTAGTATACGTATCGATGCTGAACAAGACGTTCCACCTCGTCTACAACCTACGCCACTTCAGCACTTAATTACAATGTATGTTCTTACACATCCTGACGAACACATAGACGACTTTCTACTAGCATATCAACCACCAGATTTATCACCCAACATCTATCCATCGTTTGCACCTTAATTCGCACTAACAAAGGCTTCATATTGTCTGTCATTATGTGTCGAGTCGCCCCGGCACAAGAAGATAACCCTTCATGTGTCTAACTAACCAATATCATTGTGTTGTGGCGTCTGGCTTGCACTGCATCTTTCATCCCATCATACATACACAATGACAAATAATGAACATACATTGACTGACGATTATTAACCAATTGATGAATAAAGATCCCCATATAATGGATAAATAAAGATATCAAATAAATGAAATAAAACCTCTTTGTCCTTCCACTTTATCCTTAGTTTCACTATATAATTAAGTTCACTCCCAAGAGAAGGTGTTCCCTTCTACGGGTTTTGCATGGTAAAAAAAAATAGGGGGTTACCCTTTAAACGGGATGACGAGAAAAAAAAGTACATACTAGAAATGAAAATAAATTTAGGTAGTTATTATCTATTTTAGTATTGTATTTTTTGATGTGCTCGTGGCTGAGAGAATATCTGTTACTGTTATTTATTAAATAAGTTATACTAATCGAAATACACGGTTAGAAAGTTGTCGCACCCTGTTTCGTTAACCGAGCAGTCGGTTATTCCAACATACTAACAAGGTTACCGGTTACAGGCTATGATTGATAGTGGTAACTACGTGATCGGTTAGCATACCCCTGTGAGTTATTACACTGTAACCCAGCAATGTTAACCTGTAACGCAAGGTTACGATCACCTTCTCTCGTTAACATTTTTGGCTTGGCTGCTGGGACACACGACTCTGTTGTCTATATATTGACAAACTAACTTGGTTACTGTCCACCTTTTTCTTGTTTACTAGTAACCTTTCTTTTTTTGCGTGCAGTACATCCTTTCCAGCGACTCTGCCAATCACTGAAGGCAAGGTATATAAAATAACAGGTAGCCCCAGTTCGCGATTAGCGTTCTGATTGGCTCCCTGTCCGTGACGTCATGTGGAGGTATCTGTGAAGATTGTTTTCGCTTGCCTGCTTATTACACTTCGCGCTTTATTCGTAAAACTGGATTCAAAACATAATTATGATATTCCTTGTCTTTTCAAATACAAATAATGAGTTATTTCTACTCACAGATGAGGCAATATAATGTAATAAATATATAAATATCGTCAATAATGGTTAATTATCTATACAAATAAAAATGAATATAATGTTTACTCGCTAATTCATTCTAGAGCTTTGGATCGATTTTTATAATTTTTAGTACCGTGCATGAGTTGACCTGGCCCTTATTACTTTGATTAAAGGGCGAATCCTAAGGGTAGAAGGGGTTCAAAATTTGTACCTAAAATACAGTATCTCACGAACCTATCAAGTTAGAAAGATGAAACTCGGTATATAAACTCCTCATTAAGCTTAAAGAAAAACATGTCCCATTGTTTTTGAAAATTTCCGTTTTAAGGGAAGAGGGGGCATTTTCTATTTATTGTAACAATGTTTGATTGCCAACTCTCCTCGACCAACTTTAACGATTTTTGGTACTTTAATGCAGCCAAGACTAACTAACTTAGCCGAAATTGGTGTTCAGTCCATGCTTTTCAGGGTCACTGAAATGAATAGTGACCATCCTGATGCCGTTTAAAACCAAATTCATCCTCTTTAGGCGTGGGGAAGGGGTGGCATTATGGATTTTTGTCATTGCACTTTCATTGAAACGTAAATTCTAAGGGTGGAGGGAGTTCGAATACTTTCCATAAACCAATCCTCTAAATAAGAGCATTTCAGGTAGTAAAATACATAAAGCAAACATTATTCAAAATTTCAGAGATTCCGGGTATGTAATAACAAATTAGGTTAGGTTGTGTTAAGATAGGTTAAGTTATGTTAGAAATCTAATCTACCCTAACCTAATATAACCGAATCTAACCTAACCTAATTTGATTAGGTTATGTTAAGTTAGGTCAGGTTAGAAATCTAACCTAACCCGTTGTATTTAGTGTGTATTAACCAAATTGTCAGAAATCGTGACAGCAAAATATTTCCTTTACATTACTAATATTTGTTTATTACTCAATATAACACATTTTACAGTATGTATTACAGGTTATAAGTTGCACAGATAACTGTAGAGTGGTATACATACATAAAAGAACCACCTTCACGGGGGAAAATTTGCAGTTATTTGTCCTACATTTTGCCCTTCGATTTATCGGAATTTAGTTTTTGTGGCCCCCTCTCTCGGCCAGCCTTCAATTATAAGAATATGGTAAGAGTGCACTTTGATCAGAACAAATGATTTTGTCATACGATGTGGCATTCGAGAAGGAATAAAATCAATGTGATTTGTACGTAACAGGTACGGTTCGGTTGAACAAGATTAGATTAGGTTAGATTAGGTAAAGTTAGGTAAGGTTCGGTTCGTAATAGGTTCCTATGAATGTTCTGCTCAAATGCACTTTGAACTCTTTGCTAGAATAATGTTTCAGATACTTAACAAAACTTACGAATAGCATTTAAACTAAAGAATATATGAGGGTATACATTTATACTCTCGTTGATACTCCCTTCCACTTCACTTTACGTACATAAACTCCTTAAGCTTCAGGCCCTCAGAAACAAATGTCATAAAAGTAAAATTAATATTGTTGTTACACACCTGTTTTTCAACTTGACTAGTGTCTAGTTTATTTTTTCCCATGCCAGTTTGGTATCAATAATGAAGAAACAGCGTCAGATCTTAAACATTACTTTTGCAGGAAACTTAGAAGCTCGTTTTTTCAAACTCTTTGATAATCCTCTGGCGAAAAGTGAGCAGAACATATTCGTGCGTTATCCACATTAAAAGTGTTCTTTCGCTTACAGCGGGAAATCAATCTTCTTCGAAGTTCATCATTTTTAGGGAATCAATGGAACAATATTTCGTTTGTATTGCTTCCTATGTTATTAGAATGAGCTACTGCACAAGATAACTTTCCCCCATCTTGAAACAGTAGTGTTATTGTTTATGCAGAATTTCACTTATTTTGAAAAATACCGCGATACCTCCACGTGACGTCACCGACCGCAAAGTATCCTGGGAAAAATGAGAGCAGAAAAGCTATCCCGAGAGTCCCCTGCACAGAAGGCTCTTTGAAACGCAGAAACTGGAATGCTCTTCAGCTCCCTCTTTACGGCCTCTTGAATGGCCTGGACTGAGCCGTGGTGTCGTCTTTTCATGTCCCTTTTCAATCGGGGGAAGAGGAGGAAGTATGCAGAAGCGATATCTGGGCTGTAGAGTGACTGGGAAAGCTGTATGAAGTCATGTTTGGTCAGGAAGTCCAGGACAGCAAAGACGGTATAGCTCAGCGCATTTCGTGCACAATAGTTTTTGGCAAGTTTAATTGTTTTGATATCATCCGCACATCACATTCAATCTGCGGTCAGTGTTTAAGAGATTTCGCACTTTCACTAAGTTTTCGTTACTTTTTGCGGTTGAAGGGTGTCCTGGCCGTTGCTCATTTTCAACTTGCTCTCTCCCCTTCGAAACACTTTGTGCCACTCAAAAACACTTGACCAACCCATGGTATCAGTCCCGTAAGCAGTCTTGATCATGTCATGGGTCTCACTCGCCAGTTTTACCCAGTTGGATGCAAAACCGTAACGCTGCTCTAACAGACAATTCATTGTGAAGATGACAAGATACCTTGAAAGGGGATCATCTTAAACTCGATCTGCACTCCGTGAGGGCTTGGAGACGACTGGTGTGCTGGTAGCTAAGACCACCAATCATCCAACAAGCGCAGTAACATCCGCCTTCTTGCACCACATTTTGGCGGGTGGACAAACCCAGTACTAGGACATTATACAGGGTGTACTAAATCTTTTGAGTTTTACATCCCACGGTTATGCCGGTTAGGCTAAAGGAGACGGTGATTATGAGAAATGAATGAAATGGTGGAATGAAGAAAGTGGGAGGAAACGGGAGAACCCCGAGAAAACCCACGCACACGGTGTTTGTCCACCACAAAGTTCACTTGGCGGGAGCAGGGTTTGAACCCGAGACTCCCTGCACCAGAGGTGAACGCTCTACCATTGAGCCACCGCGGCCCCCAGGGTGTACTAAAAGAAACAAATATTTGATAGCTTAAAGAAGTGATGGGCAAACTAAGAGCTGCGGTTCAGACGCGCCTCCTAGAAAGTTCTACCTCGCCCGCGACATGATTCCTGATCACTTGAATGAAGGAACTAGCTACCATTGCTGTTTTTAGTAGATTATGTTGATATTTTCTTTTTTCTTTGGCTCCCTCCTAAACATTTGTTGAAGCCAAGTGCCAATTGTACTTGGAGAAGATGAAATGGACAGAGAGAACAACAAACGAAGATGTTTCAAAATGGATAGGAGAGAAGAGGACACTTCTAGATACCATCCTTCGTAGGCATGCCAATTGAATTGGACACATCTTACAAAATTGTCTTCTTCATATCGCCGTAGAAGAAAAGATGGAAGGAAAGCCAGGAATAGGAAGAAGAAGAAGAAGAAGAAGAAGAACACAACTAATCAATGATTTGAAAGATAAAGTAAATATTTATAGTTAAAAGAGGAAGCTGAAGATCGGGAAACGTGGAAGGAACATTGCAGGCACAAATCTAAAATTGAATAATAATAATAATAATAATAATAATAATAATAATAATAATAATAATAATAATAATAATAATAATAATAATAATAATAATAATAATAATAATGATTGGTGAAGTCTTCCTGCTTTAAGGTAAAAACAAATCTTATACGTATTTCAGTTACATAACTTTTATTATTAAGTGTTTGGCGTACTTTGATATTTAGTGACTCGATAAACATTTTCACTTTCGAGATGATAGTCTTGTGATAGTGAAAGAATCTTGTGTAAAACTTGAATTCAAAATTTCAATTCTATCATCTCGATGTGAGAGATGACGTCCCTCGGCGATCACACTATCCGAGGATTGGAGAGGAAGAAAGGGTTGGGAAAGGAAAGAAGCAGTCTGGGACCATTATGTTAGTAGCATCCCAGCATTTGCCTGGCGTGAATGAGGAAAAGCTAGGAAAAACTCACTCAGATTGGCTGGCCCGAGAGAGCTCCACTGAGTGTTCCCAGTTAAAATCCAACCCGGGACCGCTCGCACCAAAGACGAGAGAGTTATGCTACGCAGGGCCACTCTTTGAATCATGTATAGGTAAACTTCCTATGGAAGACTGTTGAAATTTCTGGTCTGCACGCCAGTGAACAAAGACTAAACCCTCAAGAAACAATCGGATGATTTTTTCCTGTCCACAAAAAAACATCCTATTATCGTAAAGACGTTGAAAGTAATTTTTTGGGTGATTTATTTTGAGATATTAATCCCTGAGCAAGTTTATCCCTTCTCAAAGTTTAGTCGAATAGAAGAAACTTTGGATTGGATTTTCAATAGGGAATCGTAAAACAATATTAGCTAGTGGACAGACCTCAAATGGGCATGTAATTGAGTGCTAGAGACAGTGAAATGGAGCGAACGAGACGCTGGGTTCTTCCCGGATTCTGTATTGATTGACAATGAAAACTCATCTCTTTCTTTCGAGACAACAAGTAGTGTGGTGAGAGAGAGAGAGAGAGAGAGAGAGAGAGAGAGAGAGAGAGAGAGAAAAGTTGTAAGTTGTTCGAAAAGGAGAATGGGAAGCAAAATGATCTTTCAGGCAAAACATAATCGGACAGAGGCAGATCCAGGGGGGCGATGGGGGCAATTGCCCCCTCCGGAAGAGGAAACTTTCTTATTTTATATATAAATAAAACCCATCTCAGAGTTTGGAGCTCTTAAAAGTAGCTGTAAGTAACAGTATTACAACCTACCGTCCCCCCAGAAGTCCGCTCTGGATCCGCCCCTGTAATCGGAACTTATACTTTATCAATTTTCCCCCATGATTGACGAAAAATCTCATAAATATTTCTTGACTGACGAGCTTCACTCTTTCCACGAATCTCCACTGTAAGCTTAAGTATGTAAGATACATATTATTATTTAATATAGTTTGTAAATGATTGATTTATCGTTAATATATACCATACTTCATGATACTATGGGAAGTCAGAGTGTTTATATAGAAGAGATATTAACTGTAACGCCCCGACTTACATAGTCTGTCCAATAAATACGTAAACTTATTTTACAAAATTAGGGTACATCAATCTTATCCCCTTCAAAATATTCCCCATTCGCAGCAATACACTTGTTCCACCTTCTTGTCTATTGTTGGATACATCCCTTGAAGTCTTCAGAAGTCAGGCTCTTCAGACACCTTGTAGTTTTACGTTTCATCATCGATGTCATACAACCATGATTTGTTATCAGTGATGATCTTTTCAAGGAAACCAGAAGTTTGAATGGAGTTTTTCCAGCCGGTGGAGCATTCGGTCCTTCGTAACTTTAAAACTGGCTTATGGGGCCGTTGCCACAGCAACCACTGTTGCCATAACAACGAATCCTGTCGCTGCGCGTCAATCTACAACTGATTGAGAAAAAAAAAAAAAATCTGCAACAAAGGTGATGCACAGAAATAAGTCGTGAGTGGGAACCCTTCACCCCTGGTGGGGATGTTCATGAAGCTATCAGCTTATGCCTAATTACATTGGAATATAATTTCCATTTCTTAATTTCGAACATACTAGGTTCGATCGAAACGAGAAAACTTTTTTTTCGGACTTCTAAAGAAAATAAAGTAAAATAAATAAATACATGACCGTGTTTATTACATATAGAATTCCCAGTCACGACCCCCCTTCCAGTTTTATTAAAAAAAAATAGAAGAAGAAGATGAAGAAAAGAAAGAAGATAGAAGAGGAAAGATGTAAAGTAAGAAGGTGATAAAGGGAAAACTGTTACTAGATATTTTAAGGAATATGGTAAAGGAAAGCGAATAATTATCTAATTGTGATCATTTCCAATAGCTATTAGTTGAATATCTGGTATTAACGTGATCAACGGTAGACACATGTTAACCCATACATCCCCGATCTAGATCCATTTAACCCTAACTACCAAATTATCCCGATCTAGATCTGAGATAGATGAGAAAGTTTAATTCTACAGTTTATTCAATATTTCCACTAATATCCAATATTTGAAAAATAAACGACGAAGTTGATGGCATGTTAGAATCGACCACAAAGAAAAAAAAATCAGAGTATTACATATTCGTAGAAGATTTTGACTCTCACAGTTCTCTCATGATGATCATTCGTTCAGGCCACTTCAGTCCTTTTTACCTCCTTCATAGAGCCAACTTAAGTTAGTATTAACATTCAATGAGTTCAATTGATAACTACCAATAATTATAATAAGTCACATATGTATGACAAGATAATTGGTACACTTAATACTAAACCTACATTTCACTCACACACACATTCATACAGGACAATGTATACTTCGGGTTGTATTTGGTTGAATTAAACTAACCTAACTACAATGCTATAGACATTTATTACATTTCAATAGAAGGAGATGTAGTTTGACATAACAGAGAAAAAAAAATATTTAATACATGAAAAGAATGTTTCATAAACATGCACAGAAATTCGCTACTTTCAACAAGATCAAATAACACATTTCTCTTTATATATATATTTTAAAAGTTGGATTACATGAAAAAAGAATTAAACCAAAGACGAGACAAGAAAAAAAATTCAAGGGTCAATATATATTTAAAACTCAGTGCAATGAATACATATCATTGCAGGAAAAGAAAAAAAAATAATTGGTTAATCATTAAAAAAAAACTTTAGTAATATTTTATTGAGTCTTTGTCTCAATAGGAGACGTATCGACTGTTTTATGAGTCTTTGTTCTCACGTCGATAATAGCTCCTTTTTTTTTTTTTTTTTCTTTTCAACTCTCTTTATGCACTGTGGTTTGTGTCCGTGAGAGTATTCAATTGTTTTTGTCTTAACTATAGACAACTAATTGCTTCATATCACATATATGTATATCTATATTTCTCATTTCGTCACTCGACGCACTTTATCTAAAATTTCAAAGTTTGTCAATATTAAGGAAAACTTATCAAATCCAGTCACAGATATTGGGAACATATTTCCATATTCCGGTATTCGCATTAACTTATTAAACAGATTTTAGTTCGTTGAATTTAAGATCACTAAATTTTTCCCTAGTATAGATCTTGTAGTCAAAAATTCTAGATACTGAATAGTTTGGTGTCCGATCGTAGGGGAAGGATTTGTTCCATGTTTTACTGATGGAAAAAGTCGTTGGAGGGGCGCACTGTTTCGTAGGTTGCTAATTTCACTAGCAAAGTAAATTTGGGTAAGGATTAGGGTTATTCTTATTTGTCTTACGACCCGCTACTTGTTTTATTCACATGCGGTATTTAACATTATATTCAACTTTAATAGTTACAGACATCAGTAACCACTCAACAAAATGTAATTTATTACAATATACGCGGTAACACTATATGTCACAAATAGTTGGTAAAGGTCGGGTGTCAAAAACCTATGGCAACCTAAACAAAACCAGGGTAAATACCGAGCCCATTACATACATACTCGTATATATATATATTCATATTATTCAATACAATAAATTTCACTTTAATATCCATCGTAGTATTTTGTCGACGTTTAAATTCTACATAACCGTTCATATTCGACAAGTATTCATATTTTATAAATGTTTATATTTTATTGGCTCAAAGACAAAACAAAAACCCTGACTATCAAAATTCACTTTTTTCTCTCATAAGGTTGCAACATTGTACTTTCTATGTATAAACCCGATAATCAATAATCATTTTCAATTTACTAAAGATCCGCATATATATATATATAAAATAGTTGGTGTTATTTAGTGACATAAGAGGTGGAAATGTAACAAATTGAGCAGGCACGTAACTTTTAAAACTATGTAAGCACATATATAGATGTATATATAAAAAAAATCAATGTTATTGGAAACTAGTGGGCCCAGACTATTAATACATACACACTATATGACCAATCAATAGAAATAAAAACCAGAAATCAGTAATCCATTTGATATAAGTTGTATGATCAATGAATAACAAAGGTCTCTAGGAATCTAAAAGCATAGTGTACCTTCCCGTCAATTTCTCCAGTGGTGGATTGAATATCGCGAAAATGGTCCCGAGATGTGCTGCAATACCTCCACGAATTGCATCCCTCGATGTCTCAGTTAGTACATACGATCGAAATAGGTGATATGAAATATTGTACGTTTTCATGAGTTTCAGAAACCGGGGGGGGGGGGAGGTTAAAAAATTTGAAAAAAAAAAAAAATCTCTAAGTAATGAAGACAGAGAGAGAGATAGAGAAGAAGGAAGACGAAGAATAGGGGCGCCAAAGACTTAAGTGAGAAATAACTAACGCTACAAAGTTAGAAGTCGAATTTCGCTCTCAACAAAATCCATAGCCAAAATATTCTTAACATGCCAAAAAGGGTTCGGCTTACCAAATAAATAGCCGATAAAACTGTCTGCGAAGATGAGACAAGTCTGTGTCCACAATGGGATTTTCGGAAAGACAAAGGCTTTAAGGAAATCCCACCACTCACCGTATCCGGTCAACACCCTTGCAGACCCCGAAATCCTCCGGAAGGTTGGAGTAGGCGTTAATTTAGGATTTCAAAGGAAAAAAAAAAAATCATCCGACCACTTGGAAACTAGAAGATTCCAGAATAGTAATGAAATTAGAGTAATAGCTAAGATATCCCTAATGAGAATTTGCCAAAATAAAAAAAAAATTAAATAAACTGAATTTTGGATCGGTGATCTCAATAACCCAAACATCACCGATGGCTACCCCGCGCAGACACGCCACAGTCTGGGATGTCGTTAATTTCCCTCATCTAATTAAACTAAGAAAAGAAACGAAAATACTTAAGGGGACTAGGGGTCGACATCCGGGTACGCTATCCATGAATATTAATTTAGTAGCAGTTAATTTAATCGGATAGTCCGAACTGAGTTATATGAACACTGCACAATAAATAAATAAGGTAAGCAACAAAAAAAAAATCTCGGAGAGGCAATGAATGCTAAAGGTACAAATGACCGAAACCTGTACTTTTCGATGATCACAGGATATAGCAGTTGGTTTTCTTAATTATCATTTCTGTCAACCTTTAGAAGTAATTCCCACATGATGCTACTCTATCTATTGAAAGGCTTAAGATCTGGGGCTGTTGTTAGGAGGTACATAAATGCAAAGTAACACACAATTCCCAACTATAATTTACATTCAAGTAGCAAACTCGGTTGGATGAATGCACTGGTGTGGAAGTCAAAACGCGAGAGATTTTTTTTTTTTTTCTTTTCGTAAACATATTCATATTTTCACTATATAAAATTTACTAGGCCTATCCATTTAACTATAGGGGTCATCATCTCGTTCATATTATATATCATATTATTAACATATCATTACGTTCATTCATTATCTACTAATTTTCGCACGAAGTAATATTTTATAAACACCCTATTTCGTACATTTTACACGCAGGCCATACACATATTTACATTACGCAGTAATGAATATATATATATATATAACTATCACAATCTATCACGCTCAAACCACCACACGATCACATTCATCGAACCACGTACTCTTTATTTCGAAGCACCCAAATTGTATTTACCTTGCAGGTTTAAAAAAAAATCATACATGTATTTACGGAAAGTTAAATTGTCAACGATTAATCTATTTCTGATTTGTTGATAAAACTGAAGCAACAATGGAATTTTCTACAGCCACGGGAAAAGAGAATTTAATCCTACATTTTTAAACGAACAGTAACAGCATATGGACTTTACTTCTATTAAGAAAATAGGTGTTCTTTATTTCAGCGGATTATTCATTAACTACTGGACCTAGGAAGCTGAAATTTTCAGTACAGTAAGATCTCATGCTATTTTATGCGAAGGTATACTCATCCGAACCGAAAACCATGTCCACGGGAAGTAATTTGAGAATAACTGTCCAAAATCAAACAATCTAAATCACTAAGTCATGCGATGTCGTACTGTCAACAAACAATTGACTACCGAAAACTGACGCTATGGCGCTGTAGTGGAGGCATAATTTACCGTGTACTGAAATATATACTTGTACTCATTAATCGGAAATTTAATATTTACTCTGGTTTATTTATGTTAGAAAAATGGTACTAAATTAAAGCATATTTATACACTGTCCAAATCGAAAATTCACACACTCACACAAACCTACTAACTACATACACCACTGTTAGTATTATACATAAAGACAACTAACTAAACTAAACATGCACCATTTAGTTACATGCACGTTGACGAAAATAACCTAACACATTAGATTTAAAATACATTACTCCCTCGTCGATATATATACAGTCGGCTCTATTTAATTTAAAGGGGGTCAAAAATGAGAAAGGTAACACTAGGTCTAATTGACCTGACCAATTGTTTACATAATGATTGCCAAAAATTGATGCCCGGGGGGCACCTTAACGAGGTTTATGGAGGGACCCTTCCCCTGAAAGGGGAAAAGGCCCTAAAACGAACAATAACTAACCCATTCCCCCGCTAGAAACTGGTTCAATTTGGAAAAGGGGATAGGAGCCCTTTTAAGCTAACTTAAGCTGCCATTATTATTATTCACTTTACAACCATCAAACCTACGTACATGCGATTACTGAATAAATAATAGAAAGTCACATTTACTTAATACACGAACAACATGCACCAAACAGGTCGTAATTTCCCTAATCCCTACTTGAGTTTGAAATAAAAAAAAAGTAAAGTCACTCTTTCACTGTTGTCTATTCTCGATAGGCAGCAAACATGGCTTCCTAGTAAACAGAACTGGAATTTGTTATTTCACTGAATTGCAGCTTCTTTACCAAAATTTGCGGATTTTTCGGGCTCCTATTCTGTTGTAAATCTTTAACTATTGGATTACATTATATGTTACCTTAGTTGTCCTTGTAAATTGGAATTCTTCCCGAAAAATATGTAGCACAAAATTCACAAGCTGCTCCTTGTAGGGTGTCGTCGATTGTTCTGATAACATTGCGCCGAAGAAGCCAGAGGTAAGAGAATTCCTCCAATCAGAAAGAAAACTTTAGCCGCGGAAATTACAAAGCGAATGGAAATTTGGCAAATCCAGATATAACCGGATCTGAAAGTGACTATGGACTAGTGAGAGGGGGTGAGGGAAAGATTAGGTACCTGGCCAAAATCTACATTGGTCTGAAATTAAGGAAATTTATATCCAATAACGGAACTATGTTCCGGTATGACGTCAGAATGGTAAACCTTGTAACTATTCAAGTTATATATCCGTAAATGGGATTTACACTCAATCAAAATATAAATAAATATATTATACAGTGGGAATATGGTTACTAACAAAACCTTTGGGTTTATTGTATTTAATTCGAAGTAAAGGGAGTAAATAAATTGTGTAGCTAAACCGAAATTGAAAAAAAAAAATTACTAGGTACAGGGTGCGTAAAAAAAAAATTGCCATTACTTTCAACTGTAATGGTATATTACAACTTTTGGCCAGGTGTTAGCAACTTCGGGGAAATTTTTGCACACAATTTATTCAACTACAAATGTACTCTGAAAATCGTGTGCAAAGATGATATTCCCAAATTCAGTTGATTAGTAATCATCCGGATAATTAATGGACAATCGAAAAGCACAAGTGACCACACACGTTCAATGTTGTCTTCATCAAAAGAGGTCGACGGTCGTCCTGTTCTTGCCTCATCCTTCTAGTCTTCATGACCCTCACTGAAATGAGCTTCAGTGAAAAGAGCTGTTTTCTTCTATGTGTTATTTACATAAACAGTCGTCAACATTTCATTCATTACCTGAGAACTTTACCCAAGTTTCACAAAAAAATTACGTTGATTCGTTGTTACGTCTGTTTATTAATATCCATTGTCGACACGAACAAAAAGAGGAGACCACAAAATCAATGCCACCTCCAGCTGTACGCTCGTTTCGAAGGTCTGACGGTTACTAGCGCTCAAGTGGGTCTCCTGCCAACAGAACAGCAGTGCTGCCAACAACCTCTGAAGAAAATAAGATATACGGCCTTCAGAAATAAGCTTTTTTGCACAAAATATGGTTAGATTTTGAACTGCTAACCTATAACACACATTGAAGATTTTAAACCCCTTTTTCTGTGTGTAGGTTTGTAAGTGAGTTATAGTAAAATTTGAAATATTGAATTTTATTCGGTGAAGACTAACAAGCAACATACATGGCTTTAAATTACAATAAAATCCATCAACATCTCATCTGATTCGTGAAAGTCAACAGCCATATTATCAGTTAAATTGAAATAAGTCATCATCGATGACAGCGCAGCTAGCTGGACTGTACTGGATGACGCCGTACTGGATGCACCAACGTTGGATTGTGGATTGATTGTGCTTGTGTAGACTTCATTGACTCAATTTTCAGTAGTACAGTTTTAGGCAGTTATAGTCTTACAAACATAAAAAATAGCAAACGGGGCCATTACGGGAGCGACATTACGTGAGCGAAATTCTTTCCGAGTAAATAAGTATTGTTAAGTAGTTTTAAATCTGTGAGTGGAGAGAGAGAAGAAGAATGAAATCGAGAGTTTGTTGCGTAATAAAACACCCTCTGTCTAGAGAAATCAATTAATACAATAATATATAGGGTAACTGTCCCAATAATTGACAGTATAAGAACAGTGTTTGACAAATTGCAAGTTTCTTCACCCTTTAAATGAGCCTGGCTTACTGATCTCTCGTAGAGGTACGAAGGCATCCTTCCTTCATCTATATAGACCATCATAAAAATAATAAACTAATAATTATTATTTTTTACAATATGTATACGTAAAGTTGATCATTGTACCAGTAATTGACACCAAGATTTGTGAGATTCACCAGTAATTGACACCTTGTGACCCAGTAATTGACATCTCCTAATATCTTACTCTAATGAACCATATAATTTTCTACCAACTTATCAAGCTGATTTATAAGTTTCCACCTGGATAAACATGTTTATTTCTTTCGCTAATATAGCTATTATAGTACTATTTTGCACTGTCCATCGATTTTCTGTTTTCTTGGGAGAACTACTACTTAGAGGCAAATATTAACAGTGGTGTGGGATTAACAACACTGCAAAGGAAGAAAAGGTGGCAGCATTTGCTTGTACCTAGTCCCGCAGTCTTGTTGCGTCGGAAAAAAGACGACAGTGTCAATTACTGGTACACTGTCAATTATTGGGACAGTTACCCTACTGGATGACAAATAGGCTAATTTCTTTTTAAAAAAAATACACTTTATTTTTAAAGAAAAAGTATTTTAGAATTAATTTAATGGCTAATAAAAGTGTTAACATGTCAAAAGAGTTTCATAAAATAAGCTATATTTAAGGCTATAAGCATTTCGTAGATTTGTATGGCTAAATATTTTTTTAAATAGCCTAGAGTTAGCCGAAAATAAGCGAAATTGTCATCACTGCAGAGCAGCAAGTGCACATACCCTAACTTCAACTCAAGGTCACCCTACTAGCTTGAGTTGGCGTATTTATTGGATAAATCACGTACGTATCGTTCTAAATTTTGTTTTGTTATTCGAATGTTTTGTGTGTTTCCAATGGTATGCTATAGCTCCTCTGTTCTTTCCTTTCTTAATTTGTGTACTTGTGACGAATTGGTGCCCCAAGATGTTAGACCCTGGTTTTAGTCCTAAAGACGAATTGTCTTTTTTTAATACTACTGTCAACAAAACCTTTCTTTTCCTTTCCTCTGGAAAAAATCTACAATATCATTAGCGTTTAACGAAAAAGAAGTCAACTTAACTTTACAATGTTCGTTCTAGTTGGTATCCTTAAGCAGAGATGAGAAATTATACTCTATTAATTGTAACATAATGGTCCAAACTTCACTAACCCTAAACTATCCCGACTCTATCCTACCTTACTTGTCCCTACCTTACTCTACTCTACCCTATCCAACTCTACTATGCCCTTTTAAATCATTGCAAAATCTCACGTGTAGTGTAAGAAAAAATAAGGCAAAACGAATTATTTTGTAAACTTATTTTCTCTACGGATCAAAATTCAACTACTGTTCGAGTAGACGAATTTAGATGTAAGACGGTAGCTTGCTACTATGTTCTTGAAACCTTTCTTCTTAAGATCCTGGGTGTTTCGCTATACCATTCCTATGAACACTATAGTTCAGACGGATATAACTAAGGGTGTACAATGCTGCAGATTTGATAGGAGAGTATATCCGATCTTGACTACTATTCAAAATGGTAGTCAAGTCTTCATTACACATAATATCATTTATTATTTTATACATCTGGAGCTCTCTGCTGCTTTCAAAAAATTATCGCTGAATTTTACCACAAAGTTTTGCACAAAAATTTAGGTTATCAATTATGTGCCAATGGATAAATGTTGATGTACACTGCACATATACAGAGGGATTCATCCATAGGAAGTCAGTTTTCTGCAATTGAATATTGACTTTCTTCATTTTGTACACTTTTTATTTTACACTTTCGGGTACTTTCTTTCGTTACTACACAAAAAACGTTATAAATTCCAATATTGGTCATGATCTTGAAACTATCTACATAGAGCATGCTTACATTTGTTTCAAGTCTCAGATCTTTATCATTCATCGTTCAAAAGATATATGCAATCAAACTTTGGGTTGAGCGACCTTAAGGACACACTGTAGTAAACACCATTCTATAATTGTTCGATGTATAATTTTATAGCACTTTACTAGAACAACTTGACCTTCCAGAGAGGATCCAATTTTAGCGATCCGGTTGTAGGCTACTTTTCCCTATATAATTTTTACATCAAGGAATTTGGAATTAGATTTCTCGGTTTTCGGCATTTATGGTCAAACTAGCCCGTCAGGTATGAGGGATGATGTCCCATGGCGATGACACTATCCGAGGAAAGAGAAGGAAGCGACATGGGACCCATATATTAGGTACCATCCCGACATTTGCCTGATGTGAACGAAGAAAACCCAGGAAAACCTCACTAAGGTGGCTGGCCTGGAAAAGCTTCCCATCGGGTATCGAACCCAGGACCTCTCACACCAGATTTTTACATCAAGTTTGTAAACTAGATTCTGAGGTACTTGTTGCGTAACAGTATTCATGAAGTGTGATGAGGAAACTGTTCCGAGGAAACTGAGGAAACTGTTACAGTAAGTCTAGCCGAACTTTAGCCTCACAAGAAGCAAGCGCGCTAGGCACAGTCAGAAACAATATTTTTAAGTATTGGTTGGAGGTATAAGAAATGATAGATTAAACTTAATATTGTTTTTGAATGTACAATCCGCGGCAAAAAACCTGCAACATGAGGATGTAAGTTTATTGTAAAACTACGCCTAACAGCACAGGGAATGAACATAACGTCTAAGTGGAACGAATCACGCCAGGATAAACCTCGGCCTCCTCCCGTGCACACTTATTTTGGAGCAAAAGACTTCTTCATTTCACAATAAACTTATATGTTCATGTTGCAGGTTTTTTGCCGCGGATTGTACAAGGCCATAAGGAAGTTAATCAATTCAGTTTCCGTGTGTTTAGTTCCTCATGTGTGATTCCAGGCTAATTCTTTCTCTATCACCCACGACGGATTGTGTTCACAATGGGATTCTGTAACTTTAAGAGTGAATATAAATAGAACAAAAAAAGGAAAACTTTAATGAACACCCGTATCTTCTTCTTCTGTCTCCCAAAGATACTCGCCGGACCATTATCACATTTTTCCTCCACTTTATAGCGACGGATAGCTTCTTGTCACTTGAACCACGTGACAGACAGTGCAAGAGTTATTGTTGGAGGATGTGCTAGCGTCAGCACTTCGCTTGGGGAAATTGGGTCTTCTTCTGTCACTGAAGAGTGAAGAGGCCTCCGACAATGTAATTACGGAGGGGTCTTAACAAAAGCGGCTCTCAAATAGCCCCATCCATCTTCATCGTTCAATCTCTTCTTGCTTTTTACGCGCTTTTGGGCTCAACAGTCAGTACACCAAAGTGAATTCACTTACATTGCAGAACACTTTTCGAAGTTTTTTTTTTTTTTTCAATGAGCTTTTACCTGCAGTTCACACATACCGCGTTAGCTTCATACTAGGGTGTTTTAAATGACGAATTAGTCGCCCTGCCAAAGACCTTGAAACGTAGAGGATGGGCTTTTACTTTTCTTTATCACACTAACACATTGAACCAGAAAAACAATTGAGCTTTAATCTAGGCTGTAGTGGACAAAGTCGTGTCTGCAGATTTTCTCAGGAATACTCCCGTTTCCTTCCACATTCTCATTCTACCGATCCTTCCATTATCATTCACTTGCCTTAAGGTTAGTGTAAAGGGACAAGTTTTGCCGATAGATGTCACTACAGTCTTCGTATCTCTCCCATATATTTTTCACCTTTCACGAAAATTTACAATTTCTTTTACAAATTTCAACCTAGAGACTTCATATTTTCAGAGAAGGAACTTCAAAACCTATTAAAGGGAACAATCCGTGCCGATTTTTTAATTTAGAATTTTCTTCATTGTTGAAACAATTCCATTGTTAAAGATTTGGATATTCATTTCAACAATCAGACCATTTCAAGAATGAAGAAAATTCTAAGTAAAAAATTGGCACGGATTATTGCCTTTGATAGATTATGAAGTTCCTTTTCTAAAAATTTGAAGTCTGTAGGTTGAAATTTGTAAGAGAAATCATGAATTGCCGTGAAAGATAAAAAATACATGGGAGAGATACGAAAACAGTAGTGCCATCTACCGACAAAACTTGTCCCTTTAACCAACCTTAATTATCCGTCTCCCTTAGCCTTAAAGGCATAATCGTAGGGCGTTAAACATATTTCATTGAATCTCATTTTGAATCAAGGCCTGATTAGTTCTTGCAGCTATCGATATTAATCATATCTCAGAACATGTGTATTCTCATGTAAATAATAATAATAATAATAATAATAATAATAATAATAATAATAATAATAATAATAATAATAATAATAATAATAATAATAATAATAATAATAATAATACCCTTGCGATATCTGAGCATGTCATTTGCTCTGTCATTTATTGCTTTATCAAAATTTTAATGGTTAAACCAAATACGAAATTAAACAATGTGATACATTCGAATACGAACTTAAACTGTTCCAGAAACCAGTTCGAGTTCTAAGACAAATTTTCCTTAATATATATATGTATAATATATATATATATATATATATATATATATATATATATATATATATATATATATATATATATATATATATATATATATATATATATATATATATATATATATTCTGGACTGGCCTCAAGAATATGATTCTTTTTACGACGTTAACAGTAAATACACTAGATTTTAAGGTAAAATATTATCAAATGATGATAATACTTGAATAAAAATGTACTTTTTAGAATTTATGTTGAACACAGTAAGTTGTTATTACATAAAAGTAATAATAATACATAGCAAGTCTTCTTCTTCTTCTCATCTCAACCATAGGTTGGTGGGCAACATGGAAATTTAAAACTTTTCTCTCCCTTGGGAGAGCTGTTTTATACTTTGACATGGTATCTCCTTCATAATTGCATCAATCCTTGGTCTTCCTCTTCCTGGTTTTCCTTCTGCCTTTCTACTCGGTGATCCAATAAGATGGCCAAGCATACTGTTCCTTCTTTTCCCTATTATTTTCATGATCTGTCGTCCTTCATTAGCTTCCTTTAGTACGTCTTCATTCCTCTGCCTTTCGATTCATGATATACGCAGCATTCTGCGACATCACATTTCAAATGCTTCCAACTTTTGTCAAGCTTCACGTCTTTGATCCATAAAGCGCTACGCACCATACCAGAGTCTTAATAAATCATTTTCGAACGTCCAACGACAGGTTCTTGATGATATCAGTCCTCTTTTCTCACTTACACATAGCACGTACAGCTTAAAATTAGCTGTGAAAATCACGGGAGAGGTGGGAAAATCACGAACTGATAATCAAAGTGTATGAGTAACCCAAGTACTACGCACAAATACACACACGAAATATGTACTGGGCGTTCTGATTCTAAATCAACGTTCGTATTCCGGGGCGAAATTAGCTCTAAATTTTTGTTCATATTCCAAGTAGTTCGCGTTCTAGAGTGTTTGAAATCGAAGGCAATACTGTATTTTGAATTGTATTTGGTATTACTAATAGCTTAAATTCAATAAGAAGTACTAAATGCAAACTTTAATTTTATACTGTACAAGGTGGTTACATTATATTATTTATTTCACGTATTTAATTGTTTGAAATTAGTAATGAAATTATTGACCAAGACAATTCAATAAATACGTATGACATTTCATCTGAAATCAAAGACATAACTCTCCCGGCGAAAGCACTTTTCGTGCAATATTTTACAAAGAATTAATACTATGCTTTTTCTGTAACTACACTTTGGAAGTCTTATTTAACGAAAATAAATTTAAATTCAGTTTGGGATGTTTATATTGCTTTCCTTTGCACTGGAATATTCGTGCTTATTTCAGCTCGTTGCCACATCTTTTGGAAGAAAATTGATTACCATTTGAAGTTAGTTTTTCATGCAAAGGAACAATATACCCTTCCGAATATACTGCGGTGATGCAAAATTTAATGTTAATTTATGGAGCATTGGTTATTCCTAAAGAGAGCCAACTAACAGAACTGTATTAGACGGGGTGAAACTGTGAAGCAAGGTTTCACGAATTTCTTAAACGAGGATATTCCGTGTACATTAGATGGATTATGTATAAGGATTTCCATTTTTTTTAAAACTTGACCTAAGCTTATACTCTTTAGGATAAAGAAGACGTATAATCAATTAAATTAAATAATTATGAATTGATTGGTGAAATAATAGTGTGTGAGGAAACGGAAGAACTCCGAGAAAACCCACAAATACGACGTTGTCCACCACGTTGTCCACCTTGTATGAAATCTTTGAGTTTTATGTCCCACGTTTATGTCGGTTAGGCTAAAGGAGACGGTGATGATGAAAAACGAATGAAATGGTGGAATGAAGAAAGTGGGAGGAAACGGGAGAACCCCGAGGAAACTCACGCACATGGTGTTTGTCCACCACAAAGTTCACTTGGTGCGAGCTTGGATCGAACCAGGGACCTCATGCACCAGAGGTGAAAGCTCTACCACTGAGCCACCGCGGCCCTCTCACATGGCCTTGTATCAAACTAGGAGGGATTTAGGATGTAGATTTCTGGGTTTTCGGCATCCGTCACGTTTTGGGATGATGTCCCTCGGCGAGCACACAATCCGGGGAAAGGGAAGGAAGGAATCGGCCTGGAACCTTTAAGTTAGGTACCACCCGGCATTTGCCTGGTGTGAATGAGGAAAACTCAGGAAAACCTCATTCAAGGTGGCTGGCCTGAAAAAGCGTTTTACACTTTTTCGACCGAGTGCCCCCACCGGGAATCAAATCCTGGACCGCTCGCACTGAAGGCGAGAGCGTTAGCGACTACGCTACGCGGGACCATTTGTATCAAACCAGAAGTGAACATTGCAGCACAGAGCCTTCATGAGTTTCTTCTGTCTTACATTATATACCCACTTTAACAAGTACATGGAGGTAAACGTCATTTACGTATTGGCTGGCTAAATCAGATATATCCGGATACCGTAAAAATTGTATGGAATTCCCTTTCTTTCATACGTGGACAGTATACGATATCCTTGGGGTGGAGTCGCAATTCTGCTGCTGCCATATCTCCCAGAATCCTGTTGAATCGTAAAAATGAAATGCTTTTCCCCCCTTAGTTTAGTGCCCCACGATTATGCCGTTTAAGCTAATGGAGATTGATGATTAACAAAACTGAATGATTCTAAAATTAAATTTGTTGTGCTCTCCCACTGGGAATTGAACCCGGAATTACGTGCACCAAAGGCACACGATTTTAGCTCCCACAAACATTTTTTTTTGTAATACGTAGTGTCTTGCTTTCCTTATATTCCATACGTCGTGCAGAGTACGAACACTATAGATTGGAGTATATTTCATACTACCTTCAGTAGGTATGTTTCCTACAGACAACTATCTACGTTCGCTGCATGGTGTTTCCTACGATTGGCCCCTTGGTGCGGAAGTCACCACAGTTCTGTACGATCCCTCCAGGTGCAAAGCTACTTTTTTCTCTCTGTGTAAATAGAGAAATTTTAGCCATAGAAGATCAACATCATTAGATGTCTGCAATATTACGATCTCATTAAATTTCTTATCTGACAAGTAAACCTTACGTTTGGGTGAATCGAGTTGCTGACTGAGACACACATGAAAAAGTAGTACTAAATGTGATTAGTATTTCAGTGAAGTTTTAGGTGCGAAGCTCCAGGGGTTTAGGAGATACAGCTACCAGAACATCACATGGAAGTACAGAATAGTCTTCATACAGTTGGAGGTAAAAGCTCTGTAAGACCTCTTGTAACGACAAAAGGTGCATAACAAATATATGGGTACATATTAGGACTAGGGGGAAGTCATATAGTAAGGGTATATCTGACGGCGGCCATCTTGAAATCCGCCATTTTGAATCAAGCTTAAGTTTTTAAAATAGGAATAGGGTCATGTGATACATGATTTAAGACTCAAATTTAATCAGAAGAACAATGGTGACGTTAATTTTGATTTACGCGCAATTGGTAAAAAGTTACAGGGAAATTAAATATTGTTGCAGCATATGTATTAGTTCTTTACCCCACCTTGTAAATTTTGTTTTAATGATAATAATTAAATAAAAAGCAGGTGGATAAATATTAGGTCTATGGTAAGAGTTGCATTGATGGCGGCCATGTTCAAATCATCCATTTTGAATCAGACAAAAGTTTTAAACAAAACGCATAACAGTGAGACCTTATTAATAGCAAATTTTACCATAACCATTTTTAACAATTTTTGCTTTATCATTAACCAGCACAAAGTTAAATGGATCGCTTCTTACGACTACTGCTTTGACGGAATTGTTAACGACAAATGTGTCAAGTGTAACTCGATTGCCTGTGTCAGGTGTGCTCACTGTGAGCAGAGCATTTGTGCAAGTCATGCACTCTTTTCTGAATTACATATTGATTGTACTAATTGAGGACTTTTCTGGAAAACACCAAAGACCCAAGTTCAATTATGACTCAGTTCCACTTTGGTCATTTTTATTTAAATTAGCAACTTGTTTATGCGATAACAAATGCTGGTTAATGATAAAGCAAAAATGGTTATACCGTTGGATTTATGGTAAAATTTGCTATTAATAAGGTGTCACTGTTACGCGTTTTGTTTAAAACTTTTGTCTGATTCAAAATGACGGATTTAACAAAGCCGTCAACAAGGCAACTCTTACCATAGACCTAATATTTATCCATCTGCTTTTTATTTAATTATTATCATTAAAACAAAATTTACAAGGTGGGGTAAAGGACTAATACATATGCAGCAACAATATTTAATTTCCCTGTAACTTTTTACCAATTGCGCGAAAATCAAAATTAACATCACCATTGTTCTTCTGATTAAATTTGAGTCTTAAATCATGTATCACATGACCCTATTCCTATTTTAAAAACTTAACCTTAATTCAAAATGGCGGATTTCAAGATGGCCGCCGTCAGGTATACCCTTACTATATGACTTCCCCCTAGTCCTAATATGTACCCATATATTTGTTATGCACCTTTTGTCGTTACAAGAGGTCTTACAGAGCTTTTACCTCCAACTGTATGAAGACTATTCTGTACTTTCATGTGATGTTCTGGTAGCTGTATCTCCTAAACCCCTGGAGCTTCGCACCTAAAACTTCACTGAAATACTGACCACATTTAGTACTACTTTCTCATATGTGTCTCAGTCAGCAACTCGATTCACCCAAACGTAAGGTTTACTTGTGAGATCTGATCTCAGCTACAGGCATCCTCATGCTAATAATATAAGTTGAGAAGTGAAAGGTGAAATGAGGTTCAAGTTTAACAAAGTTAAGAAGTGAAAAGTATTGTGAGTTTGAGTGAAACTCTGGAAGTCAAAATTGTTGCAAAATCTACTGATTTTGAAGGATAAAAATATTGTGAAATTGCAACTAATTTTGAATGAGATCAAGAATCAGAAATTGAGGATGAGTAAACAAATAAGTTTCTTACAAGATGGTACTAGATTGTACTAGATTATACAAGAATCAGAAATTGAGGATGAGTAAACAAATAAGTTTCTTACAAGATTGTACTAGATTGTACTAGATTCTACAAGAATCAGAAATTGAGGATGAGTAAACAAATAAGTTTCTTACAATATTGTACTAGATTGTACTAGATTGTACAAGATTGTACAAGAATCAGAAATTGAGAATGAGTAAACATATAAGTTTCTTACAAGATTGTACTAGATTGTACAAGATTGTACTAGATTGTACTAGATTGTACAAGAATCAGAAATTGAGAATGAGTAAACATATAAGTTTCTTACAAGATTGTACTAGATTGTACAAGATTGTACTAGATTGTACAAGAATCAGAAATTGAGGATGAGTAAACAAATAAGTTTCCTACAAGATTATACTAGATTGTACTAGATTGTACAAGAATCAGAAATTGAGGACGAGTAAACAAATAAGTTTATTACAAGATTGTACTAGATTGTACTAGATTGTACAAGATTGTACAAGAATCAGAAATTGAGGATGAGTAAACAAATAAGTTTCTTACAAGATTGTACTAGATTGTACTAGATTGTACAAGAATCAGAAATTGAGGCTGAGTAAACAAATAAATTTCTTACAAGATTGTAATAGATTGTACAAGATTGTACTAGATTGTACAAGAATCAGAAATTGAGAATGAGTAAACAAATAACTTTCTTACAGGATTGAACTAGATTAGTCAGTATATACAATTTATCTTGCAGCAAATTAACTTTTTTACTAGGCAAGGTTTGTGGTGAGCTTGTCAGGGCATGCATACTAAAAAAAAAACTAAGCTAAACATGATGCAAGGTAAGTTATTGGAAAGAAGAATAAAGGTTAATCAAAATGTGAGGAAAATAAATAATATGCTAACCAACTAATATTATAGGATGGCCTACAAATATTTTAGGGTACTTCAGTTTGAATACATTGAGGTGAAATAGTGAGCTAAATGGACGAGTGTGAACTTAGCCGAACCACTTTTGAAAATTATAAATATTTAGCATCCCATACGATTGTACTGCGTTTCTACCAGTTTGTACTATAAAAAGTTTCGTTTGTACCGTTATCAAACTCAAGAAAATCGAACTAATAAAGAAGTCCTGGAAACGAATGAGTGGCGTGATGTCAGAGATAATTGCACAAAATTTGATATAGGAGCAGCTAATGGAAATAGGAAAGAATGTGTGGAAGCATTCGTTTCGCAGGCGTTAGGAACGAGAAATGATGGGCCGTACAATTTAGAAGTATTGCTTGTCAATCAGATATTGATGACACGGAGCCTTTGCTTGCTGTTGCGGCCAATGTTGAAAAAGTTAATTAAAGTAGAATGAAAATAGAAAAGATAAGCTGAATAGAAAATGCTGCAATGTTCGCCCTCAGTCCTACCAGGTGAATTATGGGATACTAAATCATCAATACCCCTTGCCATTACTCACCTTTTCTCTATAAAGAGAAATTGAAATACATTTTTAAGAAAGCAGTTGCAGCTGTTTCAGACTGAAGGTGTGTGTGTTTTTTTTAGCATATTTATTTTTTGAATACAGCTCCTGATACTATGTGTGCCTGTTATATTTTTTAATGCTTCTGATAACAACTGTTTCATTATGTCAAAAACTCGTCACTGTACGATATATTAAGGTTAATTACCATATTTTCTAATTTTGTTGAGACCAATTTGGAAGCTAAATTTGCGAGCATGGCATGTGTGTTGCCAGTGAAGATGTTCTGTCTCATGTGTGCTAGGCAACAGAAGTGAAACGCTCATGTTTATTTTCACTGTGAATTTTCACTATGGTAACTATGGATTTTTCACGAACATAGGTCATTTTCGATCATTTATATATTTAGGATTTTGCTGGACTTCGGCATCTATGGCCATTTAGCCCGTTACGTATGAGGGATGACGTCTCTTGGCGACCACACATTCCGGAGAAATGGAAGGAAGAAAGAGACCTGGGACCTATAACTTAGGTACCACCCCGACATTTGACTGGTGTGAATGAGGAAAACCCAGGAAAATCTCATTCAGGATGGCTGGTCTGAAAAACTTTTTACACTTTTTCAACCAAGTACCCTCACCGGGAATCGAACCCGGGTCTGCTCGCATCGAAGGCTAGAGCGTTATTGACTACGCGCCCGAAGTGTCACTGTTCATCTCAGCGACCACGAAAACTATGGATTCCACACAAATATAGGCCATTTTCAATTATTTTTTAAACATCTCCCCTCCTCCCCCTCCTCTAAGTTCTACCGTCAAAGTGAAAAGATAAGAAACATCCCAGGGACCGAACCTCATATATGTTGAAAATTTGTTCGAGATCGGTCGGATGGTTTAAGAGATATGAAGTTACAGAGATAATCACTTTCACTTTTATATATTAGATTTTAGATGAGAAGCATGCGTTTAGTTTTAGCAATGTATAAATATAACTTTTTTTTTATATAGAAAAGTTAGTTTCTTGAAAACAATTATTTTTATCTATTTAGTACGAATTTTGTCGTAGGGCCTACCTTCAGAACGGTTTCCTTAATCTCGTGAAGCCACCATATTTTTTTAATACTTTATTTTATTTTTATTTCAGTATTTTTGTGTACATTTTTGGGAAATGCATCAATATTATTTTGTGCTGAAGAGCAAACTGTGCATTTTCTCTAACACTACTTTAAATTTAAAAAAAAAAAAAAGTGTTTGAGGTTCAAAAAAAGGCGTGTAAGTTTGAGGGTGAGGAGTAATATTTATCTGTTCATTGAACTTTCTTTTTATTATTATAACTAAGACATAGTGAAACTACTAATGAACACATCAAGTGTTCATTAACTTTCTAGCGAGTATACTTTGTCCGAAAGAGGTCAGCACTCTATCATGTGTTCATTCTTTGAAGGTAAGATAGTGTGGTGAAGAGAGACCTATATTGTGATGCATGATGGTCAGTTGGGTTTGAAGACCACGTTAATATTAGGCCCTGACCTTCATCTTTAATAATAACAATAATAAACTCTGGTACAGTACAGAGGATCATGCGAATACATCTATGTTCGTTAGCCTCCTTACTCTTAATCTTTAATAATAATAAAAAATTCTCGTAAAGACAGTAGAGAGGATCACGCGAAATATTTCTACGTCCGTTACTCTCCGTTATCCGTTAAGATATTAACGGATTATCTCCATTATTGAACTCTTATTGAACTCGGTCTAGGTAATTGCTCTAGATATCTGTTGCAGAAAACAATTAAAAAATGTGCTTATATGTATAAGATATAGTCTACAGTTAATTGCCGTTCGAATTGTGCGGAGTAACGGATGTAAGCATTAATAACACAATATTGTAAGCTTCACTGCTTGATCCTAATATAATAATGAGTCTATCTGTGCGTATCATCCGCATAGAAAGGGGAAAACTAGACCGACCACATTTTGCACATAAATAGATCTTCCCCTGTATGCACAGCACATGTGCCCGAAAATGTATGCACATTTCTCACGGTTTACTAAGAACGCCATGTCTTTATGCAACCCTCAATACATGTTTAATGTGCGGGATTACATAACGTCAGAGGATAAGTACCCGGACAATGCACTAGAGACCTGCACGGGCCGGGCTTGGGCGGGCCAACTCTATTATTTCTTAGGGCCGGGCCGGGCTGCGGCCGATTAATTGCAATTCTTTAATAATTATTGGCATTCGTTAACCGATAATTAGAATAAAGACAAACGTTGAAGAAGTGTGCCCGTGAAAAATGTTACAAAATGAAACTTCGAAAATTTATCGGACCCGGGCCGGGCATGAGCCAAGAATTTTAAAAAACTTATCGGGCCGGACCGGGCCGGGCTCGGGCCGAAAATCTCCAAAACTTTTCGGGCCCGGGCTGGGCCGGGCGTACGTACATTCGGGCTGGATTAGGCTCGGGCCGAAAAATTCGGCCCGTGCAGGTCAAATGGACCCTTTTCATTGAGGCTCTGAGTTAAGACCAGGAAACGACGCGCCCTTATAGCTAGTAAGAGCATTTAAAGAAAGGAATACACGTCTCTGTGAATGATATACGAAGAATACCTTAATCTCGAATTTCCAATATTCTTTTCAATTGCCTATTACCAAATATAATGAACATAATAAAAGTACAATTTTTTTTATTTCATTTATTCAACGAGATTAAAACATATATTTAGAAAAGTAAAACTGTATTCTGTTTATGCTCCTTTTAGTATGATTCTTTAAGAATGAATAATATTCGCAGATTCACAGTAGGTTTCAACGTATTGCAGATAATATGTTTCATAGCTTCTGAATATTTCAAACGCATGGTCGAAGGTTCTCTGAGTGGCTACAAAATCTCCATTTAACTTATAGAACATGGACAAAAAGAATTACTGATTGTTCTAAAACTGCTAGTCTAAGGCATTACATTCGAAGTTGCTATGCACATCAATAATACATTTTTCAAACATGTAAATGCTACGTTCAATTCTTAAAGAATGAGTTGAGTTTAGATCTTATGATCTTCTACAGTCTTTCCTTAGAGAGTTTTTTGTGAAAAAGGGAGGCGCAGAAGAAAGAATACAGCTTCAGTGTTTGAGGACCATTAGCAGGAAGGCATGGAAGAAAAAAAAAAAAGGTTTCGTTGAAAAAGAAGGCCATTAGGAGGACCAGGTGCACGTCGCGCTGTGGTTAAAAAAGGGCCCTCACCGTGATCTGATGAACTCAGCGCTCTCCGGAGAGAAATATTGGAAACCCATTCGGGGCGCAAGGAGTGCTACCACATAAGAGAGAGAGAGAGAAGAAAAAGTGGAAGAGGAAGATGAGAAAGTGGGGGAAGAAGACAAACACTAGCGTGTTCTGCATCCAATTAGCATTGGGGAAGGTCACACCACCAGATAACTACCCAACGAGATTTCCTATGATATCATGGAAGACAAATTAAGGGGCTACTCCACAGTGTTCACAAACATTACTCTTTCTTCATTTCTTTTTGAAAGGGAAATTTATTATATGAAGAATAGAGTAGTACGATAAAAAGAACGTGATGTAGTTTTATTACGGAACACATTAAGGATATTCTACTTAGTTACATAAGAGAAATGCCTATACAGAGTAATTTCATTCATAATGCTAATATAATTCATTTATAATAATAATTTATATTCATTTATAATTAATTGCTATAATGTTTTATCAGTATTGAAGCAGGTGAGTTTTGTTCCACATTGTGAAATTCCTATCGATTTTCAAACTGCAGAGCTTATCCGGAAAGTAGTAGAACTGAATTTGTTTCAAAATATGTATTCATAATGTTGACACGTTGACTTAATAGTTTTCAAAATATGCCCCTTTTACATTAACACAATGTTACCAGCGGCTCTGCCAATTACTGAAGGCTGCTTGAAACGCAGAAACCGGAATGCTGTTCAGTTCCCTCGTTACGGCCTCTTGAATGGCCTGGAGTGAGCCATGGTACCGTCCTTTAAAATCCCTTTTCAGTCGGGAGAAGAGGAAGAAGTCTACGGGAGCGACATCTGGGCTGTAGGATGGCTGGGGAATCTGTGTGATGACATGCTTGATCAAGAATTCCATGATACCAAAGGAGGTGTGGCTCGGCGCATTATCGTGATGAAGTTTCCATGACCCAGCAATTGCTGGACGGACGCGGGCGACTCGTTTTGTGAGTCTTTCAAGTACTTTCACGTAGAATGTAGCATTCACAGTCTGATCAGGCAATACAAGTGAACCACTCCTTTGCAGTTAGAAAAGATGATCAACATCAATTTCATTTTGACTTGCTCATGTGGGCCTTTTTTGGGCTCATGTCATGGGTCTCACTTGCAATTTTACCCAGTTTAAAGCAAAACTTCACCGTGTAATGCTGCTCTAACAAACGATTCATTGTGGATATGACAAGGCATCTTTAAAGGGGCTCATCTGAAACTCGATCTGCACTCAGTGAAGGCTTGGAGACGACTGGCGCGCTGGTAGCTAAGATCCCTCATCACCCAACCAGCGCAGTAATATTCTCCTCCTTCACCACATTTTAGCGAGAAAAATCAGTCCTACTACTTCCCAACAAACCCTGTATATAGACTCAAAACCGCAAGTTTCGTATGTTCTGCTTCCGGTTTCTATAGATGGATAAGGGCTAAAATAAATCAAATTCTTTGTTAAGAGTGAATGCATAGTTATTATAACACCAACACATCTCTCTCTGCTAGTCGCGCCTCTATCAGTTCATTATCAGTCTAATACAGGGTTGCCAACCTCAGAGAACAACATTTTCGATTTTCATCTCAAATTATCGTATATTATAAGAAAAATATCGTTCATTTCTTATGCAAGTAATAATTGTAAAAACAAATATATACTACTACTAATAATAGCAATAATATATAATAAACTTATCTAATAATCTTCAGTTTTGAACTACGAATCGGCGTCATTGTCCTCATCATGTTTAAAATCCTAATTAACACTACTCTTAACAACACAATATTTCCACGCCCTCGTATATGTAACTGAATTTAAAAAATAGATGCAGGGTTGCCATTTGCCAATTCTCAAATCATTATTGATTTATTTTAGCAGGAATAACTGTTAAAAATCTCAACTTGTGTGTGTGTGTGTGTGTGTGTGTATGTTTTATAATTATTTAATGCACACGAACAATTTACTTGCACATTCAAAAACTGCAAGAAAAGAAGTGTTCGTTCAAAACTGATCGTATATTCATCTATTATCGCAAGGACATTCTCGTATATAGCTTTAAGGCTTAAATTATCGTATATTGCGATAAATTATCATATGGTTGCCAAGCATGCTAATAATTGTCGCTAGTTACACTGCGTCTATCCTACTCCAAGTGATGCCGCTAGCGTAGAGACAATTTTCAGATGGGCAATTTCCCCAAAGGCGTGTGAGGAGCAGTTTTAGAGATGGCCAATTCCGGAAATTTTATTTTCTGGAAACCGGAAAGTAAAATCGCAAAAAATTACGGGATTTAAAAAATTCCGATTTCAGAATTCGGAAAAATCCCGGAATTTTTCCTAATTCCGGATTTTCCCGGAATTTCCGGAAAATTTTGGCAATCCCTATACAGTATATGTATGGGAAAAAATGTGATGCGAAAATCAACAGTCATTATAAAATAGATTATGAGATAGTTATGAATATGTTCTGGCGTTTAGCGTTATTATTTAGGAGAAGAGAAAGTGGTTAGTTTTAAATACTGTCCAATATTGAAGAGACTGAAAACTTAATTTCTATGTGTGAAGTTGGTAGCGAGAAATAACTGGTAGAGAACTAGTACGAATAGGGTCTATGATCCATTCAAATAACAAAAAAAAAAAAAAAAAAAAAAAAAAAAAAAAAAGGTATGGAGCAGTGTTGGGCAAATTTCAATTGAATTAACAATTAACAATTAATCTGTAAATTTAATTGTTAATTGCAATTAACAATTGAAATAAGTAATGGTTAATTGTTAATTGCAGTTGGCCATTGAAAAAGGAGAATCAATTGCAATTGATCAATTGATTGAAAGTAATTGCAGTGGAAAGTAATTGCAATTGAATTCTGTAATTCAATTGCAATTGAAATTAATTGGCAATTGATTCAATTGCAATTGATTTTCACAGCAATTACTTTCAATTGATTGATCAATTGCAATTGATTTTCACTGATTAATTTTCAACACTGTAGTTCAGAGAGGGCGTGGGGCAATGAAAACTTTAGCCACGACCAATTGACTCACCACCCGTCGTCACCCACGACCCACCGTGACCCACTCTGACCCACCACCCACCATAAACCACTCTTACCCACTGTGACACACAGACCCACCAAAACCCATTGTCATCAACTCTGACCCATGATTCACGCCCTCTTCTCTACTGACTAAAGAGTTTAAACTTGTAATAAAACAAGCCTATAAAATTATCACTCATCGGAGTTTGAATTTCTACGATCAATCGCTCAAGCACCGCACTAATACAATAACGGCGGATCTGACCTTTCTAATATAAATAAAATAGAGTTTGTTCGTGTGTCTGTATGTCTATTTTTGTGCGGCCTGTGGACGAGACGAGTGGACCGAAACTTTTCAAAATTTGGTCACGGGTAGCTTGGTCTAGGCCCCAGACCAAGACGAAGAGTTTTTTTTTTTAATTCCTTACTAGGGGGTCTCCAGGGGACGTTTACCGGGACCGGCCTGGGGACCAGAAAAGTCGACCGAGAGTTACCAAATTTTGGTCAAAGATACCTTGGTCCAGGTCCCACACCATGGCAAAGCGTTTTCAACAAAATTCGAACCAGGGGGTCTCAGGGGGGCGTTTACCGGGACATGTAAAAGTAGAACGATATCAGTGTCGATTTCATAGTTTTTGCGGTCGCTGAGATCAATGGTGAAACTCCGATCGCATTAACTTCCAAATTCATCGTATTCGGCTGCGGGCCGTGGGTCAACGAGGGGGGGGATACCGAAACGTAAAAGTAATCCAAAATGACCGATATTAGTGTCAAATCCATAGTTTTCGAGGTTGCTGATATCAATTGGCGACACTACCATTAGCGATGACTTTCAAATTCATCCACCGTTGTATGCGGGCCTTGGGTCACCAGAGGGGGGAATTCCGAGACATGTAAAAATAATCGAAAATGACCGATATTAATGTCAAATCCATAGTTTTCGGGATAGCTGAGCTCAATGGTGAAACTCAAGACCGCGTTTACTTTCATATTTAGCCCCCATCAGCTAAGAAAGGGGGGCATTATAAAGGGGATCACGAGACATGTAAAAATAATCCACAATGACCGATGTCAAATCCGTAGTTTTCGCGGTGGCTGAGATCAATGGTGATACTTTCATTAGCGATGATTTTCAAATTTAGCCACCATTGTATGCGGGCCGGGAGTCACCGGGGGTGGGGAATTGCGAGACATGTAAAAATAATGGAAAGTGATCGATATTAGTGTCAAATCCATAGTTTTCGCTGTCGCTGAGATGAATGGTGATGCTTCCACAGGCGTTGACTTCCAAATACAGCCCCCATCGGCTGTGGGCCAGAGGCATTGTTTTCTTCAAAATTGGAACCAGAGGATTATAGGAACTTTTACCGGCATATGTAAAATGTAGTAGAAAATGGCAGATGTTAGTGTCACATTCATAGTTTTCGCGGTATTGGTTGGGGGTTGGTGGGGGCCAGAGGAGATTTTTTCACAATACGAACCAAGGGGGGTCTGAGGGGTGGTTCACCGGGACATGTAATAGTAGTAGAATTTGTGTCGAATCCATATTTATTGGGGTTGCTCAGACGTATAGTGACACCCCCGATAGTATACGTTCAAATTCAGCCCCCATCGGCCTTCCCAATGAAAACACATGTACGTTGTTGGATATATATTCACACAATATCCAATTTTAAGGTCGCTTTCAAGGTCGCTTTCAAGGTCGCTTTTCATCGAATTTCAAGGTCGGTTTTTCGCATTGTTTAGTGCATGTTTTTACCGTTTCTGCGCATATTTTCACGTTTTGTAGGCCAACGAAAGTGGGTCAAAGACGACCTACAAATATGTCACAAAAAGACATATCCATTCCACTTTCAAGGTCCATTTTGACCCTCTCCCACTGATGCACAAAACGACACAAATCATGCATAAAAAATGTGAAGAAAACGACCTCGACATTCGATGGTGACGGAACAGCATTAAGTTATTCCGCTATACTTGTAGGCCATTTTGACCCAAAATAGGAGCACAAAACAGTACAAAGCAGGCACTATACGATGCGAAAGAAACGACCTTCAAATTCGATAGTGGCGGAACAATGGCTCTATTTCCTCACACATTGATGGACCATTTTGACGCATTTCTGGTGATGCTCAAAACGTGGAAGTAGGCGAACAGAACGGTACAAAATACACACTAAACGATGCGAAAGAACCAACCCCGAAATTCGATAGTGACGGAACAGTGAGCCATTTAACTCCCACTTTAAAGCCCCGTTTAACTCACCTCGGGTGATGCAGAAGACGAGAAATAGGCGCAGAAAACTTTAAAAAAAGGCACTAAACGATGCGAAAGTAACGATCTAGAAATTCGATAGTGTCGGAACAGTGGGTCATTTTCGTCACACCTTGGAGGCTCATCTTGACACACTTCTGGTGACGAACAAAACGTGGAAATAGGGCACAAAACGTAACAAAACAGGCACTAGTCAATGAGAAAGGAAGGACCTCGAAATTCGGTAGTGGCGGAGGAGTGAGTCATTTTCGTCACACTTTGGAGGCCCATTTTGACACACTTCTGGTGACGCGCAAAACATGGAAATAAGGGCACGAAACGGCACGAAAGATTCACTAGTCGATGGGAAAGGAAGGACCACGAAATTCGGTAGTGACGGAGAAGTGGGTCATTTTCGTCACACTTTGGAGGCCCATTTTGACACACTTCTGGTGACGCACAAAACGTACAAAACAGGCACTAAACGATGCGAAAGAACCGACCCCGAAATTCGATAGTGGCGGAACAGTGAGCCATTTAACTCCCACTTTAAAGGCCTGTTTAACTCACTTCCGGTGACGCACAAGACGAGGAAGTAGGTACAGAAAACTTTTTTAAAAAATAGGCACTAAACGATGCGAAAGAAACGACCTAGAAATTCGATAGTGTCGGAACAATGGGTCATTTTGGTCACACTTTGGAGGCCCATTTTGACACACTTTTGGTGACGCGCAAAACGTGGAAATATGGACACGAAACGGCACGAAACATTCACTAGTCGATGTGAAAGGAAGGACCACGAAATTTGGTAGTGGCGGAGCAGTGGGTCATTTTCGTCCCACATTCGAGGCCCATTTTGACCGTCTTCCAGTGACGCACAAAACGTCGAAATACGCGCACAAAAGGGTACGCGATGTGAAATTAACGACCTCGAAATTCGATAGTAGCGGAACTCTTGGTCATTTTCTCCCCATCTTGGAAGCCCATTTTGACCCACTTCCGGCGACGCACAAAACGTGGAAATAAGGGCACGAAACGGCACGTGACATTCACTAGTCGATGCGAAAGGAAGAACCTCAAAATTCGGTAGTGGCGGAGCAGTGGGTCAATTTCGTCCCACCTTTGAGGCCCATTTTGACCGTCTTCCGGTGACGCACAAAACGTCGAAATAGACGCACAAAAGGGTACGCGATGTGAAATTAACGACCTCGAGATTTAATAGTGGCGGAACTCTTGGTCATTTTCGTCCCACCTTGGGGACTCATTTTAACCCACTTCCCATGACGGACAAAACGGGAGTAGACGCACAAAACGGCACAAAACGATGTGAAGGAAACGACCTCGAAATTCATTGGTGGCAGAAGAGCAATAATTTGTTCCGCCATATTTGTAGGCCCATTTTGACCCACTTCCGGTGATGCACAAAATGTGGGAATAAGTGCACAAAGCGACACAAAACACGCACAAAAGATGCAAAACGAAGTACCTCGAAATTCGTTGGTGGTGGAACAAGTTAATGACGCCGTGAGCACCAATATAAGTATATACTGTAGTTCTTACCAGGGGGCGCGGTGGGTCAGTGGTAGAGCGTTCACCTCCGGTGCTTGAGGTCCCTGGTTCGACCCCAGCTCGCGCAGTTTTGACTTTATGGTGGACAAACACCGTGCTCGTGGATTTTCTCGGGGTTCTCCCGTTTCCTCCCACTTTCTTCATTTCATTCATTTCCCATCATCACCGTCTCCTTTAGCCTAACCGGCATAAGCGTGGGACGTAAAACTAAAGATTTCAAATCATTTTTTGTAGTTCTTACCATCAAGGCTGAGAACTGCACGGTCCAATTTTTTAGCCAAAGTAGAAGCCCAACCGGAATAGTGATGTCAACCGGCCCGGCTCGGTTCAACTGAGCGTACAGCTTGAGCTGGCTTGGTTGGGATACCCATCGACTGGGCTCAATTGAGCCAATGGCTTGAACTGGCTCGGTAAAGACGAGTTATCGACTCGGCTCGATTGGAGCCAATGGCTCGAACCAGCTCCGTTGAAACGAGTCCATAGGCTGGGTTCGAGTTAGCTTAACTGAGCCAATGGCTCGAACCGGCTCGGTTGGGGTAAGCAATCAGCTCGGTTCGGTTCGGCTCGAGCTGGCTCGGTTGGATGAGCTGTTGGCTCGGCTCACTTCTCGGTTCGGCATGATAACTGAATGAGCTGTGGGCGAGCCGCTTGAGTCGTTGACAACCGTAAACCCGGGTCGAGCAGTTTTAAACATGTTTGGCTGGAGTCCCATAACTTCTAACAATTTTTGGCTCGAGCCCGAATACTTGCTCCTCCTGAACTCAAACCAAGAACCTCGTGACCGATGTCCTTGCCTCCTGAAGATTTCTTGACTACCGAGATCGACAGTTAACTAATTTTTAGTATTCCGATACAAACCGCCTATATTCCATGTTTATACAGGTACACGGTGTTATAATAATAATTAGTTATAGTAGTACTAGTAGTATAATTGATAATTATATTGTCTATGTAGGATACTTGAAGATAGTAGTACTTGGAACTACACAAAGGATTTAGCTCGAATTGGCTCTACTCGACTGGAAACTCGATCCGAATTCGAGTCGAGTTGGGGGAAATTTTTCGAGCCGAGATCTCGAGTCGAACTCAAAGATGTCTGCTTCGAGTCGAGTCGAGTTTTAAAGAAAACTCGCTCGAACTCGCTCGTGCTCATTCCTATTGTATGCATGACGGGCATATAGAGTTCTTTCGAGGGGGATAGAACCATAAACATAATATATTTAAAAAATACTTAGTTTCACGGCTTTCTTCCCAGGGGGGAAAGGGATGGTAGGTATCCAGCATTTCTTATAAGTACCTTATTTGAAATATGTAAAACAGTAACAAGTGGACAATACAATATACACACATCTTCTTATCTTCAGTTTTAATTGCTGATTTCAATTGCAATTAACAATTACAATTAACAATTACAAGTTTCAATTGTCAATTGCAATTAACAATTGAATGTTTCAATTGCACCCTTTGCAATTGACAATTAACAATTAAAAGTTTCAATTGCCTAGTGACCAATTAACAATTAACAATTGACGAAAATTTAATTGCAAATTTTATGATTGAATTCAATTGCAATTGAAATTAATTGTCAATTACAAATTGAAATCAATTGCAATTGAAATCAATTGCAATTGATTTTCAGAGCAATTACTTTCAATTGATTGATCAATTGCAATTGATTTCAATTGATTTTGCCCAACACTGGTATGGAGTATCTTTTAGCACGATTTGAAATGCAGTGGTGAAGCCCGTGCTGACTCAGTAGAGCCAGCATCTTTGGTTTGTAGGGTCCATGATTTAATTCCTGCTCGCGCCATGAAGATTGTTGATCAATAGATATACTGTAAATAATTTCGTATTGTTAAGTTATGATTCTATGGAAGAAATATGCCGGTATGGATGCTGTATGACAAGGTCCTTGGCTGTATGATAGAATAAATACTTGATAAATACTACCGCTATGGCGCAGGATTTTGATAAGTGTGATTGGAGATATATATCACAAAGTTTATTAATACTATTATTTTTCTTTTGAATTTTCTGTTATCACGAAGATATCAATTGTTCGTCATGTTTCGGATATCATACAGAATCGACCAAGCACTGACCGGGTAACTGTGGAGCCCGCGTGGAATCACGTAGTATAGTTTGCACATAAACAAAACCAACCTTTTCTCTTCGATAACGAAGGTCCAAGGAAAACATTACTGTAAGTAATCCTTCTTTTAACTGCTGTAACAATAGCAAGCGGCTAAGGTTTTGTAACGGTGGAGAAATTAGACTCATTAATAGTCCGTACATGGCATTTAAAGTCTTTCTTGCGGTTTCATTGCCAATACCAAAAGATGGTTTAATTTGACTCCACTATAATTACCTAGCCGTGATGTAGCAGCACATTGATGCCGTTTACAAATGTATAAACTAAGGAACTGTGATAGCAGCAAGGCCGTTTAGAGCAATCAAAAGGTTATTTATTAGATTTTGTAATTGTTATCGTTGCTTTAATTTGAGATTATTTTCATATTCAAATAGCTAAGCGAGTTGAAAAGAAAAAAAAAAAGACATTAAATTAGGTTTAAACACACTTGATTCAGAAGTTCCTATTGTAATTAAGTTGAAATTTATTGCACATTTGAACTTCGGGATGTTTAGCTTTGCATTAGTTGAAGGGTTGTTTTCTTTAAAGAATCGATAATTTACTGATGAGAAGTAAGGAAGGCAACAATGGATAGCCATTAGAAAATAGAGGCTCTCATTGTTACATATGTAGTTACTGTTGCGAACCGCGGAAAGCGGAGATGACACAGGGATTTGGCACTATAATTTACCCGGAGCTGGTTCTGATTTTTAAGAACATCCTTAGCCCTTTAGATACAGGGGTGGCAAATAAACACAGTCAGTTGATACACCCGATCAAGATGATGTGGCACACAAACACATCATATGAGGTTTATAAGCCGCATTTGTGTTTAATTTGTCAAATCAGTCATTTAATACTCAATTATAGGCTTGATAGCTTTTAGGGCGTCTATTTTTTTTTTTTTTTTTTTTTTTTTGTCTCTGAAGAATGACAGAGAGCCGTCCATAAATCTTTAGATTGGATTGGATTTAAATTCAATACAACACCGAGGTTATATGAGACATAGATCTACAGCTTAACGTGAGATCCAAAACGTATGGGCACCCGCGGGGAATCGAAGTCGGTTCTCCCGCAACGAAGACGCAATCGCTATTCATATAGCCACAAGGAAGCCCTCCTTGTATATAAACACGTAGTCGATCGTACAGTGGCATATACAGATGGTGATCAGAAAACGGAAACACCTGAACGAAATTGCAACTTACCAGATTAATATGGTGTCGGGCCACCTTTCGCCTTCAGAACAGCTTTGATGCGACGTGGGATGGAGGCATAGAGGTCGTGAATGGTAGCAAGTGGAATTTTACACCATTCCTCGTGCAGGGCATCGGCCAGTTCTGTGAGAGAGGATGGAGGTGGAAATCGTCGCCGGAGTCGTGTTTCCAAGACGGACCACAGATGTTCAATTATGTTGAGATCTGCGGATTGGGTGGGCCAGGGGAGGTGTTGAACTTCATCTTGATGTTCCTCAAACCACGCTGCAACAACGCCAGCTGTGTGAATGGGTGCATTATCATCCTGGAAGATGGCGTCATTGTCCGGGAACAACATCCGGACCATAGGATGCAAGTGGTCTCCTAAAATTGTGACATAATCGTTGGCAGTGATTCGTCCGGTAAGTGTGGCCACAGGACCCAATAAAAACCATGATATGGCGACCCACAGCATCACCGAGCTGCCGCCATGTGTTACAGTTGGGCGGAGACACTGCAGATCATAAGCTTCTTTGGGCGTTCTCCACACATAAACACGGCCCGTGGTTGGGAATAGGGTGAAGGATGACTCATCCGACCATATCACACGTTTCCAGTCCTCAACAGTCCAAGTTGCATGGACGCGGCACCATTTGAGGCGTGCGAAACGTTATGTTCCCTGATGAGCGGTTTGGCCCGTGCAACACGACCCCGTAAGTTCATATCATTTAATTCGCGGCGGACTGTGATTGTCGAAACAGGGTGTGGGAGGTGCTGATTGAGTTCCTCCGTCACTTGCTCTGCAGTGGCACGACGGTTCTGCGTGACAATGCGCTTTAATACTCGGCGTGACCTGTCACTCATGATTTTCTTCCGCCCACTGTTCCGCTTCCCCGATGTGGTTTTCCCGTGTATTGTGTAGGCCATCATCACCTTCGACACTGTCCCACGCGACAAACCTAACACAGTAGCCACTGCCGTCACACTCACTCCACATAACCGCGCACCAACAAATTTGTCGTCTTTGAAAATCTGAGAGGTCTCCCATTTTACACTACCTCCGTCTTCTGCAGCCACTGGACACTGCTGTTCCACTGCGCCTGACGTAGTATGGAGACCGACCTAACACCACCACCAGCGGTCCGACGCTGCGGGCGCCACGACCCCACTGTCAACCCATACATCTGGCGTGTTGCCAACTACAGGTGTTTCCATTTTTCTGATCACCATCTGTAAACAAATAACTTGGACAAGGTTGGTTCATAAGTTTTATTTGGGTTTAGTTTGTTTGCAATATACGAGGAGTGATCAGAAAGTAAGGTTACAAAGCCTGCAGTGAAAGATGTAATATAGCCAACAGATAGTACATACATTAGATTATTTTTCGACATAGTCTCCATATTGGTTGAGGCACTTGTCACATCGTTGGATGAGTTTGAAGATTCTTCTCTTGGTAAAAATCCTGTCCTTACGTGTTCCCTCACGTTGTCACGAAGTGTTTCACCTCCTCGTCTGAAGCAAAGTGATGGCCTCCTAGGTGTTCCTTCAAGTACGGCAGCAGGTCAAAGTCTCTTGGACCGAGGTCCGGGCTGTAGGGAGGATGGTCGACGATGTTCCAGCGAAACTGCTTCAACAGGGTGGTAGCCTTCAGGAGCTGTATGCGGGCGCGCCTCGTCGGTGATGTTTTCTCTACGAGCCGCAAACTTTTCGACACTAGTCTGCGACATGCTGATGAGACATTACAGTCTCTCCGTAAATCCCTAACAGTTATTGATAAATTTCAGCCTTGGTTACATGTTTCGCCCACAGAAATAGAGTACTGAGCGGTCTTTCTTCGCGAGATCAGTTTTCCAAACGAGTCACTATTTGTGTTTATCTACAACTAGCGCTGTAGGTGGCGGGTGACTGAAACTCTGCACAGTTGCCAAGTCCTTGTATTCATATTCCTCGTTTCTCTATAACAGACGAAACTCCAGAAATATCGACCTTGTAATCTTAGTTCCTGATCCTCCCTCGTACAAATAAAAATTAAGATTGAAATTGTTTGTTTATCTTCTTATTTTGAAGAAAGGCTGATTTCAAGTGGCCGTCTTTAAATGATTAAAAAAAATCTAAAAGATTTACGTAACATATGACAGAAATCTTCGCATGAAGACAGAGAAGAGAACGTTGAATAGGGAGAAATAGCTTCTAAATCCATTTGGCAAAACCTTTGTGTAGAAGCATCTCTTGACCTTTTATTCAAACATAGTGTTCTTTCTTCCAGAAAATAAACATTGTGTCTTGCATGCTTCAAAGAACTCTTAGGCAAAGGCTAATATTACGGTGAATACATTTCGCAAACTTTTCTGATATAAATTGTTCAAAAATAGTTTGTTTTTGTCTAATTATAAAGGAGATCGCCTCAAGAGTTAATTTAATTGCTGTATGTGCTACATTTCTTTTTTTTTTTTTTGTTCCTACTGTTGAAATGTACTAAAGAACTGTTAGATTTTGAAAATGGTAGAACGAATTTCAACCGCTTGATAATTATACCACAAAATTTTGCATTGTGTTTTCCCATGTCTTTAAATGTTCATCTTTATGAAAAAAAAAAATATTTGTTTCAACTACTTCTGCACGAGTGACTTTTATCTATTTTATATATTTTTTTCTTTTTTCATTCTAATTTTATGTTCACTTTATAAAGGAAATACATGAACCATGTTTTGTTTTGTTGGTTTAAGCTTTTGGTTTTGATTTTTTTTTTTTTTTGCTTGGAAACTTGCTCATTTCTGAAGGTAAGGTGCATTCGGTTAAAGTGCTCAACCATTTGGATAATACATTCATTAACATTACAATACGTTACTTCACTTTATCTAACATTGTAAATTACTTACTAAAGATGGTCATACAATCCGTTTACGATTTTTTCCTACTAACAACAACCTTTGAAGTCAACTATGTGGCCGTCTTTAGTACCGTACATTCTGATTGTAATGAAATAAGTAGAAACAGTAATTCTATTTAGGATTTAGATTTTTGAACTTTAGGCATCTATGGCCATTTAGAAAGTCAAGTTTGAGGGATGAGGTCCCTTGGCGAGCACACTATCCAGGGAAACGGATGGGGAAAAAAAGTATTGGGGAAGGAAGGAAGCGGCCTGGGACCTATAAATTAGAAACCACCACAGCATTTGCCTGGTGTGAATGAGGAAAACCCAGGAAAACCTCATTCAGGCCTGAAAAAAGACTTTTACAATATTTTGACCGAGTGCCCCCACCGGGAATCGAACCCGGGACCGCTCGCACCGAAGGAATTCTATTTAATATTCCATACTTAACAAACTAAAATTTACTTTGCAATCAACTTCGCGAGGTAAGTATGAAATGATAAAGGAATTTGAAAGAGTAGAAAAATACGAGCAAATACATTATGAACTAAAATAAGGTAGAAAGATAAGAGAAGAAATAAGACTAATGGGAAGTTTGTACTACACAGTATGTATTAATGTGTTTTTAGTTTAAGCTTCCACTACTATGCACCGAGGCTAAGAGAGGCGACCATTATGATGATATTAATAATAATGTTGGAATGAAAAAAGTGGGAGAAAACGAGAGAATCTCGAGAGACTTCATGCTATGTTTGTCCACCACAAAGTCCCTTTGAGACGACCTGATTGAAGCAGAGACCTCACGCACCAGAGGTGAGCGCTGTATTATTGGTATGTGTTAATGCATCTATAAAAGTCTAATCTATCTATTAATATCCATAAAAGTACAAACAGACCATCTAGAGGTAGAGGATGAAATTAAAGCAAAGATAAATTACTTATATATTCAGTATTTGTTGTCTTAGAAATGGGTTTCGTTAGAGCGCACTGAGAAATGCGATGAAACTGCTAAAGTAGACTGAAATCGGGCTTGAACGCTCACGAGAAACTTGTTTTATTCAACGGATGAGTTAGAATAGAAGAAATGACGAGGAAAATGTAGTAGGCGTTAGATACTAATCTTGCCTTTGACTAATATTCTTCAATATGTAATTAGAATATTTAAGAAAAGTTATGAAGATATTATTTCCGTGGAACGTAGAAAGGTAAAATGCGATTACATTGCACTTCAATTACTCATATGAATATAACGTTGAAAAAAGTTTAGGGTAAGCTTTGAAGAATATCAGATGAAAATAAACATTATCTAGTAATGAGTAACTGTTTCACCCTTCATTGATTTGAATAAAATCTTTACTATAACTACACAGACAGGTTTGTATTAGACATTACGGAAATTAGAGAAGAAATATTTAGAGAGCTTCGAAATGTGATGTTGGAGGCAGATGGAAAAGATAACATGGACAGAGAAAGTAACAAAACGATGATGTTTTAAAATGGATAGGAGAGAATAGGATCATTCTCTCTCTCTTTTTTTAGGCAGCATTCTTCGTAGATAGGCCAATTGGATTGGACACATCTTACGAAGAAATTGTCTTCTTCATATCGCAATAGATGGAAAGATAGACGGAAAGCGAAGAATAGGAAGAAGAACACAACTAATCTATCATTTAAAGAAAATAGAAGAATATATTTGGAGTTACAAGAGAAAGCTGAAGATTAAGAAACGTGGAAGAAACATTTCCAAACCCAAACCTAAAAAAGGACTAAAAACCTCATTACTCCCAGCATCTTCCAAAAGGCAGAATACTTAATAATAATAATAATAATAATAATAATAATAATAATAATAATAATAATAATAATAATAATAATAATAATAATAATAATAGTAATAATAATAATAATAATAATAATAATAATAATAATAAAGTTTCTTCACGTTTTATCCACTAATTTTTGATCGAAATAGTAAGTTGTAATCTTTGATAAGGTCCTCACCCTTACCTTTGATAGTCAATAGTTCGAGAATCCAGGTTTGCGCAAGGAAATGTTTTACACGATTACTGAGCTAGTCAAGGTTTATCTTCATGCCAAGTTTGATCAAGATAAGATAAAATATATATATATATCACATACGATATATATATATATATATATATATATATATATATATATATATATATATATATATATATATATATATATATATATATATATATATATACTCTCTTAATGATTGATTGTTTAGGAAATCAAATGAAGGTAAAGGAGGGAGAAGAAGTAGAAGCAACACTTTTTTTTTAAAGGAAGATTACATTAACCATCCTGTGCTTTTAAAATTTCCATTGCTATGATGAAGACCAATTGTTCTTTTGCTTCAAACTATTCTCTCATCTTAAAAGTATTACCCACTTTATTTAATTAGAAAACTCTTGCCACCTAACAAATTCATATTCTATTAAATTAAATAGTAAATAATAATATATCATTCCACCATACCTATTCAGCCCAATTACCACACAATTAAACTTCCTTCTAGTTTCCCTATATTCTGACACAAATTATACTCATACGTGTCAATAACGTTTTATACCTTTTTTTTAAAAAAAATGAAATGCCTTCTTTTATATGGTTTATTTTTAACAATCTCCAAAATTTCGTAGCATTACCATATTTCTTTAATCATCAACAGCTAATGTACACCTTGTCTCAAAAAGGTTGAGCGCATTCTTTATTGGTGTTTTGAGGCAAACATTTTCTAAGTCCAGCTTCGGGTATCTTCGGGAAAAAGTAAGCCAGGTTCGAACCTCCAAGCCAGCCTTTGCAATCGGGAAAACGTTTGCAGATGTGTTTTTCTTCTTTTAAATATAATAAGACTTGTTACCAAGTGTTTAAAAAAGCAACATTGATTGAAATACTTAATGATACAATATTTCGAAACCTTGCACATGCTTGTTTGTCATTTAGCTCTCTATACGTAATGGAGCATTTAAATACGTTAAAGAATCTTTCCATATGTAAAAGAATGCTCAAAGTTAAGAAATAGAACATAATTATCGCCTGAGTACTAAAATAAAAGTCAAAGTAGAACAGAAACAGCGTTTGTCATGGGTATGAATGTCATAATTATCTTGAGATCCGTTATACATCGCTAGAAGCTTAGTTCTAGAAGTCCTTGTGTTAGCTCATTGGTAAGCTGTCGGATTTCAAATCATAAGGTTGTGAGTTCGAATCTAATCTGGGTCAATACTTTTTTTTAAAAATTATATTTTCCGCAATGCATGAAAAATTATATAAAATAATTACATTAAAATACATAAGTTGTTTATATATAACATAATAATTGCAGAACATAGTAATTATTATGTTTAAAATATAACATCTGAGATAATTTTCACAGTAGGTCGTTATTATATATGAGAATGTTAAATACAAGTTAGGAAAATCGTTTAATAGCAATAAATAAGTTATGTAGTGTATTTATTTGCAGCTATTTGTCATATAGAGAGTAATTCTCAACATTCATAATATAGAATGTCATTTATGTTTTTGAAAAGTTATTCGATGCATAAACAGAGGATATAAACAGAGAATCCAAAGTCGGAACGCTCGCAAAAAAATTCATGAACCCCAAAGGTCACGTGAGCAGACTGGAATTGTCCTTATGAAGCATGCCACAGCAGAAAGTCTTTACATAGATTTTCAATTCAATTCCTGATATATGCTTTTGCAATGTGGGAGTGGTGATGCCTTGAGTCGCCCTCTCTCGCTCGCTCGCTCGCTCACTCTCTCTCTATTTATACAGAATATAAAAGTGGATTTATGTGTGTGTTTCAATATAATTCTGATATATCTAGAGCAATTTTAACTATATTTCTTACAGTCTGGAAAAAGAGTACTGTCGGGATACATATCAAAAATGCTAGAAACGGGTCGATATTATTATTGAATCCATAGTTTCGTGGTCGCTTAGGTGAATAGCTCTACTTTCAATTCAAGTCCAATTAAGCTCCCATTAGCACCCAGGGTGGTTACGTAGCGACATAAAGATATCGAAATCAACCGATATTAGAATCGAATCATAAGTTTTCAGCGCCGCTAACAGTGCAGCATTTCCCATTAGTCCACATTAGTCCCATTGCCTAGAGGGCAACATATTTGCTGAGTGCAAATTTTAAAACTTGAATAATATTTTAATTTTTTCCGTATGAAAAAGTTAAAAATCATGAGCAAATATACTATTTCACGAACAATCCTCTTTTACTATTCTAATATGTTTAATAATAGCGTAAGAAATGTAATAGTAATTCAGAACATGTTTCACAGTTGTTATTTTTTCTTACATAGTTGTAGCTGTAGCATGTAGTGAGTGGAATTTAACTGTAATAAATTCACTAATTAACCATATTCGAATTAAGTTTTATTTTTAAGTTCGGAATGAGGGGGCGGAGAAATATGGAGTTATTGGGGGCACCGAGCTTTTGTACATTTTATTTTCAAGATCTCCATTTTTCTTTTGTCATTTGTTCCTAATAAAAAAAATACAGTCACTTTTGGATTGTCATAGGATAGTAGGAGTTGGATTTTGGGATGCAGCCTGTGAGATTCTAGAGGAGCTAACTGCTTGAAAAAATATTTTTGAATCATCTGTAACATATGAAATAAGGATATGTATCATAAAAAATTGAAAGTAACTATGTCTGCGTAATCATCACGGTCAAATTGCAAAGTCAAATGAATTGACGTTTGGTATATAATCAGGCTCCAATCCCAACTGGGAAGTTATCATACGCGTGTCACTTTCATTATAATACATATCCTTAGGGGGAGTAGAAGTCCGAATTTTTGCGAAAAATTTAGTATCTCACAAGCCGTTCAACTGAGAGCTGAAATTCAGCATATAACTCTTTATTAAAAATAAAGAGAATATGCCCTGGCATTTTTTAAAATTGTCTTTTATGAGCGGGGGGACGGGGGTGCATTTTCTATATGTTGGAAATTGGTAGTGGGTTGATTTGTAAAAATAATCGAAAACGATTGATATTAGTTGAGAAAAAAATTGAGTAATGCAAAATAAAGTTCTTTTTGAATTTTATACCCACTGCTTTCTATTTATAATTGCTGAAGCTGGTGTTTAATATATGGAGCGTTCCGAGCATAAGGCAATCAAGCCATAAAGTTAGAGAAAAAAGGCCATAAAATTTGTATTCTAAACTTAATTACATGGGCATTTCCAATTAGTACGGCATGCTTAATTATATAGAAAATTAGTTTCTCTCTCTTTTTTTTTTTTTTTTTTTTTTTTTTTTTTACGTTGGTCTACTTTTTCTTGATTCGAAACTTTTAAATTTCACCCTATTTTCTACTGAAATGTGTCTGTAAGGCAACAAAGAAATAATTACATATGATAAATTTAAATTCATTTTAATTCGGAAGATGAGAAACACTTTGCCATTATATATCGTAAAGGTCAGACCCACCAGTATTGTAACAAAGAGGTGCTTGAGCCAATGACGGTAGAAATTCAAACTCCGATAAGTGATAATTTCACAGTCTTGTTTTATTACAAGTGTAATCTCTTTAGTCAATGGAGAGGAGGACGTGCGTCATCGGTCAGAGTTGATGTCGATGGGTTTTGGTGGGTCGGAGTTGGTCGCAATGATTCAGAGTGGTTCATAGTTGGTGGTGGGTCAGAGTGGATCACGATGGTTGATGGGTCAGAGTGGGCCAATGGGTCATTTGGGTGGTGGGTCATAGTGGGTCATGGTGGGTCGTGGATCAAATTTTCATTGACCCACACCATCTCTGGTTAAAATTGTACTAAAGATAAGAGGCACCGAAGATGCATGTCGGCTATTATGCTCAAATTTTGCGCATGGATAGTACTCCACCAGAAAGCAATAAATCTGAAACGGTTCACGGTATGACCTCCTAGAACTCGAGATGTAGGGGTTTGTCTGATTGGCTAAATTAAGACGTCAATGATTTATCCTTCAACAACCAAGCTTTTTATGATCGTTTCCGTGGGGAACTCAGAAGAACACGTGCCTAGTAATCGTAATATTGATAGTTCGCGTCCACCCCGGGGTATTTGTTTTGTGTTTTTTTGACTCACCTAAATATAAACAAATCACACATATAGGCATTTTAACATATTTTGGGAGAGTAATTTTGTGGTTCGTTGGCGTTTCATCGCGTCTCTGCCGCTGGTAATAAAGTTTTCAATATGGAACTTGGGCCATCACGGATCGTCGCTGCGGGGCCACCAATTTCTGGCGAGAGGTTAATAGTTGACCATCTGTAGTCCACCGACGCTTACAGCTTAGGGTAATGAACGATGTCCTTGCCTTGTAGACTTCATGACTACCGACGTCGGCAGTCAACTAGCTTTTAGTATTCCTTTATTAACCATCTATCGTTCATGTTTGTACACGGTGTTGTCATAATAATAATAATAATAATAATAATAATAATAATAATAATAATAATAATAATAATAATAATAATTATTATTATTATTATTATTATTATTATTATTATTATTATTTGTAGTAACAGTAGTATAATTGATGATAGAATAATTATTGTCTATGTATTGTCTAGGTAGGACTACACACAGGATTTGGCTCGTTTTGGTTCGACTTGACTCTAATCCGAGTCGAGTTGGAAGATATTTTTCGCGCCGAGTCCAAGAGTAGACCTCAAAGATGTCTGTTTCAACAGGCATGATTATCGTTTTGTATATTTTAAGCTTCAAATTTCTCGACAGAATTCGCGACGACAAGAGACTTTGAACCGAATAGTAACACGAATTTTACACCCTTTGAAAATGTTCAGTAGACTTATTTTTTATTGTGTGTATAAAAAATAAAAGTATGCCTATCAGAACAAAATTAAAAATAATATTTAAAAATAATTTCTGGTATTAGATTCTAACTATATTTATCTCTTCCGCCTATCTTCGCGATCCCCTAGGGGCCGCGACTCCCAGGTTGAGAATCCCTGCTCTAGGCATACATGAGTTATGATGGAACATACATACATACACTTTTATATGTATAAATGCAGATAAGAGAGAGTTGAGAGAGAGCGATTAAGGAATTACCGCTCTCAATCTCTTCACTTTACTTTTGCGATTCGTGAATTTCTTACGTGACAGTTTGGGGCTAGCTAGTTTTTTGTCTTGAACCACGATCCGATTTTCGATATGCTCTACCTAAATGCTGTAATGCGAATATTGAGAAGTTATCTGCGATGAAAGTAGCTGCAAATAAAAACATTACATAACTTATTTATTGCTATTACATGATTTTTTTAAATTTGTATTCAATATTCACACATAACACACCGGTGTTCTGCGAATACCTCAGATGTTATATTTTAAAGATAAGAATTACTAATGTCGTGAAATGATATGAATATATATATTCAACTGATATATACAACTGATGATATGAATATATATATTCAACTCATATATACAACTGATGATATGAAAATATATATACAACTGATGAATTGTAATGAAACTATTTTACATAATTTTCATGCATTGAGGAAAGTAGAATATCATAAAGGAATCTCACCTGAACGGGTATCGAACTCACGATTTAAACGCTCGGTGGTGTACCATTGAGCTAACATGACTGCTTTTCGGAAGCTGCTTCTGAAATATAACTGAGCTCATACGTAAATGCTCTTTTCCGTATGGAAATCACAATGACGAAACGAGAGTGTGAATACATAGTCTCGAAATATTGTATCATTAAGTATTTCAATCAATGTTACTTTTTTCTACACTTAATACCATTTCACCATGTCTTATTATATTTAACAGAAGGAAAAACATATCTGTACATCTTTTCCCGATTACTAAGGTTGGCTTTGGAGGTTCGAACCAGCAGCTTTAGTTTACTGTTTTCCGAAGATACCCGAAGTTGGAATTCGAAAGTGTTCATCTCAAAACAGCTATCATCATATCGCTCAATCTGTTTGGTATATGGTATATATTATATGGTATATGGTATATGTTATAGTCAGTATAACAATTCATTCTATAGACAGCTTTTCGTTTGTATTAATATTCCTTTATAAGAACTGTTTTTAATATTATTATTACGGCGCACCATTTTCAGATTTCTTTCGCGAGTCGTTGACCAAGTCGTTCGCCACCAGCGTTGCCAGACTCACAGCTCGGAATTATTCCAAAACCTGATCGAACTTATGCTAGATTCGGTCAAATTGTGCTAGATCCTCATAATTACTAATTCAGGAGTTAAAAAAAAAACGAAGTTGAGATACGATAACGTAACTTAAAGTACACAGAGAGCAAGAATGCATGGATAGAACTCAATACTTCACGCACCAAAATTTTAACTCAACTAAATTACTGCAGTCGTTGCCAGACTCAATGGCGTATATATCGTATAAATGAATGCAAAGTTTTTGTTTACATATTTTGAAAGAAAATTACTTCGCAGCATAAGCGGAGTTGGGAATCGTCTGCTGGGGGAAGGGGCAGATTTTTGGTCGGTCTCGGAGCTGTCATTTCAGGAATAAATATGATCATGAAGTCAGAAATAAAGATGGTGAAGTTGTCAAAAAGTTGGGGGGAGAATGGCCTCCATAGCTTCGCCCATGCCTCGGAGTTAAAGGATTAGAAAACCCTGGGTGGAGCCACAAAAAAAAAAAAAAAAAAAAGCCCAAAGCCGTTCCGAACTTACTTCGGAAAATAAGACTGCCTGTATGGTTTACCGAGTGTATGAATCAATGGAAGAGGATACATTTCTGCCGTTCTTTTTCTTCCCACGACCAACTTCTTTCTCATCTCCAGGTTTTACGGCTTTTTGATAACTTGCTGAAATTGTGCTAGATTTGGGCAGGATGCTAAAAGCAAGATGCTAGATACTAGAGACATGCAAATTATGCTAGATCTAGCACCATTATGCTAGATCTGGCAACGCCGTTTCCCACAATAGGCGTGTCGTGCAAGTAACCAATCACACGTCAGGTACTAGCTTTTACCTATTGCTTCCTTCTCACAGCTCAGAACATTGGTAACTATGGATAGACGTACAGCAGTAATTACTTTATGGGAGTTGGAAGGTTATTCTGCAACTGCAGCTAGCAGGCGAGTAGGTGTCCCGGTCTCTACAGGAAGGCGATGGATACGGAAATATGGTGCTACAGGTCAGACTGGTAATTTACGATGTCCTGGTCGTCCGCATGTGTCAACCGAAGCCCAAGATGCGAGATTAGTAAACGAAGCCCGGTTAGACCCACTAAGGGCGTCTAGACAGCTAAAGGAAGCTTCTCTCTTTCCTGGTAGTAAGCATACAGCTCTTCGAAGGCTTCGTCATGCTGGGTTACGTGGCAGTGTTGCTGCCGTGAAGGAAAAACTCTCAGACGACCACAAAATTTACCGTCTCGCGTTTGCACAGGCGAATGTGGGTCTCAATTGGGAAAACGTAGTTTTCTCAGATGAATCCATATTCACAATATCAAAGGAGGGACGCCGTTTTGTGTATCGTCCGAGAGGCACCCGATATGACCATGGATATGTGGCTGCTTGCAATCGCAGTGGCCATGTATCTATTTTATGTTGCGGTTGGATTTCTAGTCGCGGAGCAGGACAGCTTCATAGAATTGAAGGACATCTGGACAATGCTCAGTACTTAGACATTATCAGTAATATCATGGTGCCATCTGTACGAGTATTTCAGCCTGATGGTGTAATTCAGTTCCAGCAATACCAGTCGCCAATACATACTTCCCGTGTGGTTCAGGAATGGTTCGCAGGGCACCCTGAGATTGATTTAATCGACTGGCCGCCTCGTGGAGCAGACCTCAATCTCATGGAAAATATGTGGGCAGAAGTGAAGCGTACTCTAAGGGAAAGTTGGCCTGAGGCAGATCCACCAAGAACTCAGGATGACCTATGGCATCTTGTTTCCGAAGCATGGCTGGAGGTAGGGGAAGGAGATAGATTTGTCACCCATGTAATAGATTCCATGCCCAGAAGAATGGAGCGTGTAATAAATTCAGAAGGGTCTTGGACACAATATTAATGTACCCGCCTTAACTCCCGAAAACAGCCCTTTTCAGGGCTACCTAAACGCTTCTGAAAATATTTCTAGAAGTAAACCACTCTTTGTATCCGATTTCTGTGCAATCCTACTAACAAAAGAATGATAATTAGCTGCAGGCTTTGAACTCAAGACCTCTTCAGTGGCAAGTCCGTACTCTACCAGTGAGCTAACATGAACACGCAAACCCAACCTGAAGAAACACGACTTTCAATTTCTGGTATTCGATGACAATGATGCTCATATACTTTGCAAATGTTGTATTCAAATTGGGATATTCCGCAACACACACACACACATAAACAAAGCGAGAGAGAGAGAGAGAGATGAATACACAAAAGCATATTCAACGTATTCGAATGAGACTCTAAGTAACGACATTCCGTTCTAAAGAGAATTTGTGTTTCTTCCCGTGACGTTAAGGGGATCGGGAAAAGTTATGTGTCCTGAAGCAGGATACGACTTTGGATACTCTGTTTATACACTTTCTATATCCGTAGGAATATACTGTATTTCACGAATATAAATAACATACTGTAATGAGAATATTGAGAAGTTAAATCTGTATGACAAATAGCTGCAAATAAATACACTACATAACTTATTTATTGCTATTAAACGATTTTCCTAACTTGTATTTAACATTCTCATATATAATACCGACCTACTGTGAAAATTATCTCAGATGTTATATTTTAAACATAATAATTACTATGTTCTGCAATTATTATGTTTTATATATAAACAACTTATGTATTTTAATGTAATTATTTTATATAATTTTTCATGCATTGCGGAAAATATAATTTTAAAAAGAAGTACTGACTCAGACGAGAATCGAACACACAACCTTCTGATTTGAAATCCGACAGCTTACCAATGAGCTAACACAAGGACTTCTAGAACTAAGCTTCTAGCGATGTATAACAGATCTCAAGATAATTATGACATTCATATCCATTACAAACGCTGTTTCTGTTCTACTTTGACTTTTATTTTAGTACTCAGGCGATAATTATGTTCTATTTCTTAATTTTGAGCATTCTTTTACATATGGAAAGATTCTTTAACGTATTTAAATGTTCCATTACGTATAGAGAGCTAAAGGACAAACAAGTATGTGCTCATATTAATAAAAGGTTTCGAAATATTGTATCATTAAGTATTTCAATCAATGTTGCTTTTTTAAACACTTGGTAACAAGTCTTATTATATTTAAAAGAAGAAAAACACATCTGCAAACTTTTTCCCGATTGCAAAGGCTGGCTTGGAGGTTCGAACCTGGCTTACTTTTTCCCGAAGATACCCGAAGCTGGACTTAGAAAATTTTTGCCTCAAAACACCAATAAAGAATGCGCTCAACCTTTTTGAGACAAGGTGTACCTGGATGGCATTACTAATAAAGATCCAACAACTGTAAAAGAATACGTATTAGAAAAGAATATTTCAGGAAGATGATGATTACATTTTGTGGTCGATGAATAATAAAATTCCTTAAAAAGCTCATAAAATATTTAATATAGAATAGTGTTCTGTATGAAGGAGACGTTAGCAAAGATTGATAAGTATTGAGAAGAAAAGAACAATATTGGAGACAGACAATTAGATGCGAAAAGAAAATGGATAGAACATAACATAAGGATAAATTTTCCTATTAGAGATATGATTAAAGATATGGAAAAAATTAAGTGTTGGAAGAGAAAACAGTACAATAGATAGTTTAAAAGAGGAACGAAACTGGTTAGAACAATATTTGACAGAAAAGTGTTTTATAGGGGATGGGATACAACATTTTATGCACTGACAATACACTGTTCCTTACGTTTCCATTTTGACGAAGCCTCTTGGAACAATCTTTTTCAAGTCAGTGAACACTTACTCGCAGTAAACACTGACTGTGGAATGTAGGTCAAACGAAAGGACAACAGTCTCCTGGATGAGTTGACAATTAAAACAAGAATAAACATAATTCAATATCATTGATATAGCAAGCAGTAAGAGCAAGGAGTACTTACGGACATTTTTTTTTTTTTTTTTTTTGGTCGAGGGTGCATTTTGAATTTTCTCGCCTTCTGCTGATAGTGGCATTTTTCACCAGTGCTACTGTGGGTATGATAAGACAGTGTTACAACTAGAGAAAAGAAACGAGCTTGAAAGCCTTGACTGGACTAACCACTCATCCTACTTTATTTACTTCACAACAACGAATTTCCAGTAGATTTTATGAGCAGAACACCACCTAGAGTATGACATCATTCCTTAATACTTTGACCCCCTTCTGTTCAAAAACACGAAACGCGCTTTGTTGTGTGTTACGGTTAGTGCTCTCAACGGGCCGGGTCGGGTCGGGTTGAAGACCGACCCGACCCGACCCGTGACCCGAATTGACTGACCCGACCCGACCCGACTGACCCGAACCGTGATCCGACTTGATTGACCTGACCCGACAACCCGACCCGAGCTGACCCGGTTGACCCGACCCGACAACCCGACCCGAGTTGACCCGATCCGAATCGGGTCGGGTCGGGTCAACGCGATCCGTTTGAGAGCACTATAGTCACGACACTGGGTGAACGCCAAAATTCACTCCCATTGGGAATTAAACCCGGACCACGTGTACCGAAGTCTTACACGTTAACCACTAGCCAGATCAAGCGGGGGATTTGTATATGCATCTTAGTGAATATTTGGCACTTTTGAGGTTTGGTTATTTCTTTTTATAACTGATACCAATGTCCGACGTGGGAGAAATTTATTTTTTCTTGCTTTAGTTCTATGTGACGAAATTTTTCTTCAAGGTCAGTGTTCTCACCTGCTTGGACGGCAGGGGGTCTTCTGCGGACGGAAGCCAGTAGCAAGAGTTTCTTGGCTGAGACAAAAGGAAATCGTTTAACTACAATGATAAGGGTTGAGGAAACAGAACACCTGTGATTTTTTCCAACCCTTCAACTTTCATTCCAAAATAGGTTCTTATGATTCCGGGACCCGTGCCACTTTGATTTTTCTTTCTCGGTAATTAAACCGTATTTTGCAGTATATATAGTTGTACATAAGAAGATACATAATATGAATTTTGTAATTTAAAATCTAAAAATACAGTATGATATTTAATTATAAAGTACAAATTTTATTTCATCACTTTCAGCCCAACAAATGAAATTCAAACAATTCGCTCCCTGGGTCTTGGTCATCAATACTGCGTCTTATTCTTTGTCTTGCAGTCAAGTCTTGGTCCTGCATTTCGTAGTTTTGGTGGTCTTTCATGCTATACAAGAGCCAAGAATGCTCGCCTCATCGGTACAAATGAAGACCAAGTGTGATTTTGATTATGGTCTTTCATACTATACGGAAAGCAAGAAAATATGCTCATCGCTACTTGGTGATCACCAAAACAAGGAAAAGAGCAAGATTACTATGCAATTCGTCTTGCATATCCAATCTTTATCTTGTTCTTGTATCGATGTCCTTGGGCTTGGTGAAATAAAATGAAATATTCAGTTTAAGGTCCCTGAGGCTACGGGATACGGTGGCCATGAGAAATGAATGAAGTGGTGGGATGAAGAAAGTGGGAAGAAACAGGAGAACCCCGAGAAAACCCACTACACGGCGTTTCTCCACCACAAAGCCTACTTAGCACAAGCTGGGATCGAACCATGGACACCATGCACCAGAGATGAATTCTCTACCACTGAGCCACAGCAGCCCTGCTTGGGCTTGGTCGTCCATATCCAATCTTTGTTTTGGCCTTGCTTAAACAACTTCTAGTTTTGTTCTAAATCCAGACTCCATATTGGCGTAGATATTAATATTACAGTCGATTGGTAAAATCAATCTTCCACATTTACAAATTAAAGTACACACAAGTACAAAAATAAGCATTTACCATATAAACACTAGCTGCAAGTGTTCAAAATAGATTTATGGCTTCTATAAAATCAATTAAAAATTGCTATTTTTAATTAGGCAGCTAGTGAAAAACAGCAGCTTTCGACTCCAGCCGAGTTTAAGCTGAACCTAAACTCAGTTGACCAAAGTGAACTGACCCGACTGATCCGACCCGACAATCCGACCCGATTGACCCGACCCGAGCTGACCCGATTGACCCGACCCGATAACCCGACCCGAGCTGACTCGACTGACCCGACCCGACCCGAGTAGCCTGACCCGACAACCCGACCCGAGCTGATCCGACTGACCCGACCCGACAACCCAACCCGAGTTGACCTGACCCGACCCGATCCGTAAACCGACCAGTTTGAGAGCACTGGTTATGGTATACTAAAGTACTAAGTATTTCCAAAATTTCAGATTTGTTTTTTAAATTAGGCCCATTGGAGATACAGTGAAACATGCTAAATTGGCGTATTTCCCCCATTTTACGATTTTTATCAGACTTTTGTTATCAGGTACAGGTCTGTAAATTTTTGTATATTAACTTATGACCCCGGACTTCACGCACAAACAAATTCATACCTCTACGTCAGTTGTTTCCTCTTCCCAAACATGTCTTCAATGTCCAAAAATATTGCTACTGTAGACCCTGATTTCACCCCCTTTCAAGTGGTTTTAGGCAAAAATGTTAAGCGATCAAAGTTTTAGTTCTGCACAAGTTGGAGACGTCCGCAATTTTCAATTTGCTAGGACAAATACATGCTGAGATATTCAAAACAATGTAAACGCCTAAAATCGGAAAAGCGCAAAATGGCGGCAGCCGCTGCGTCACCATTGGATGTTATAAAAAATAATTAATTGTGGTTTTGAAGTATCCTGATATAGAATAAACATTCATGAAAAAATTAGATTTTTTTGAAAAGGTCGAGCGGCAATTTTTCTTTTTTCTTGATGACTTTCCATGGATTGACCCCAGAGTAATTAGCGTAATTGTTGGTTGTGTTTGGTAGCTATTACCTGACCAGGATATTAGTGCGGTTTTTCGTGGAGGGCGCTAGTGTAGTGTTTACATCAGTTTCTAGGTAAGCGCGGTGGGACAGGGGAACGGAGAGCGTCACTCTGCAGTGTATCCAACGATTTTCAAAAGTTGCAGTTTACATGTTATAAGTAGCCTAATCTGTTTCGCTTAATAAAGAACTCCATAAATTATATAGTTGTTATTGAATGCAGTAATGGTTATTTCTGCAGTAATGCAATGTATTGTGGATAATGGCATATGCATGGAAATTAACAATTTAAGAACAAGATAGCATACAAGTGAGTTTCTACCGTGTATTAAGCAGATTATATATATATAAAAAAACGATTACGTTTTATTTGATTTCATTATAAAACAGTAGAAACCTGTAAAACTCAATAATAAGATGTAATGACTAAAATATTAATTATGGGTTGGTAGCTTAGATACTTGCGCAATATCTTGTAACTGTAAGTTTAAATCAAGTTAAGGCTCGCGATGCTTGTATTTGTTTTAATGTAGGTCTATCGATTGACAACTAAATTATTTTCTTGAGTTGTAGCCAAGAAAGAATTCCGATACGTTTCCACTCGAGAACTGTGGAAGTTCTCTCCGTTGGTCTATTGGCTAGCGCATGTGTCTTTGTTGTACGTGGTTCTGTGAGAGCCCAACAATTAATTTTACAATCTTTCACTTTCATTAATCATCTGTCTCCTCTAGCATAAAGAGTATAATCATGGGACGTTAAACTAAAGAAATTTCATTTCATTGTTTCGATTAATGTGAACCCTTTGGGGGAAAAGGAAGTGAAGAAGAAATTTTCCTTAATTTTTTAAAGGGCTACGGGATTGGATAGCTTGTCTTTCGGGATTGCCTTGTAAAACCTGATTACAATGTATCTTTCTTTTAGGATTATAATCGTAATCCAGCCTTTTGGTAAATGTGAAATAAAAGTATCGATAAAACATCAGCATATGGGTAATGTAAGCATAAATATCATTGGTTCAATACACAATAAATTCACAACTTTTATTTATGAGTATAGAAATTCCCTTTGAAATCCCTCTGAATTTCTTTCAGACCCTAGGTCTCTTGTGACAAAGAATTAATTCTATTATCTGTTTTCATACACAATATAATTTTGAAACTTGGGAGCTTAGTGTTGTCTTTGTGTCTGTGATACGTAATCATTTGTCGATTGACTTCAGAAGACTGAGTTTAGCCCGTGAGCATAAGTTGCATATAGTTCAAACATATCAGATGTACGGTCTTGTTTAACAAATCCTGTGTGCACATATGAAATTCAAAGACAAAGGTAAGCAATCGTCTTTAAACAGCTGTATTTTTATTTCAAGTGTAAGTACTAAAATGTGCTACGTAGATTTCCGGCCAATTGTTTCATCGCCGGTATCTTTGAGCAATGAGATAGCAGTGGAAGACAAACTTCGTTCTTCTAACTTGATATTTTGAAAAACTTACGCAAGTGGTTTTGTTACTTAAATACATATCTATTCACTCTAATCAATTTCAAAAGTACCATTAACTTTATAATAACATAATGAATGTAAGAGTTACCCTGAAAATGTATTTTGTATTTCTTTTTTAATATGAAATTCATTTTTTCTGAATTTCACGAGCTATAAGAAATCAATTGTCAGGCTCCCCACTTTAAATTTTAATCGCTCCCCTACCGCCTCAATGTAACATTGGGTTTATTTCTTTTAAATATTTTTTTTCAAAATATGGTAGAAATACTGAATTTTTAAATTACCAAACCATGCTAAATAATGACAGGTTAGATATCAGAGAAAGTTATCTTTATCTACCTTCTTAATTAGGGGTGAATCCAAATCTTCGGAGGCGGTTAGATTATCAGTTTCTCTCTCACCAGTCTTTTGCAGCACATCCGAAAATGATCTCAATGCAAATTTGTTGCTGAAGGTACTGTCAATCGATCGATCACATGGTCCAAATTGGTAGCAATTTCGAAGACGCCTTATCTCAAAACTACACAATAGAACTTGCCTTAAACAATGAAAGCGCAGTTGCCAAAGTATAACTTTGATTCACAAAGATGAACTTCGAGGTTTCGTTAACAGATGAATTAGGAATTCCTTACACTCTAATACTACGAAGTTCTCAGTGTTCCTTTCTACAACACTGAAGTTAGTTTATTCGCAAGTTATTGTCATATTAATATGGAAAGTGTATGTACTTTTTTTTTTTTTTTTTTTTTTTTTTTTGCAGTCCCTTAAAATGTTCTGAAAATAACTTCCATAACTTTTTGAAATTGTGTTTGTCTTAACTTGAACATACAGATGGTGATCAGAAAAATGGAAACACCTGTAGTTGGCAACACGTCAGATGTATGGGTTGGCAGTGGTGTCATGGCGCCCGCAGCGCTGGACCGCTGGTGGTGGTGTGTTAGGTCGGTCTCCATACTACGTCAGGCGCAGTGGAACAGCAGTGTCCAGTGGCTGCAGCAGACGGAGGTAGTGTAAAATGGGAGACCTCTCAGATTTTCAAAGAGGGCAAATTGTGGAGTGAGTGTGACGGCAGTGGCTACTGTGTTAGGTGTGTCGCGTGGGACAGCGTCGAAGGTGATGACGGCCTACACAGCACACGGGGAAACCACATCGGGGAAGCGGAACAGTGGGCGGAAGAAAATCATGAGTGACAGGTCACGCCGAGTATTAAAGCGCATTGTCACGCAGAACCGTCGTGCCACTGCGGAGCAAGTGACAGAGGAACTCAATCAGCACCTCCCTCACCCTGTTTCGACAATCACAATCCGCCGCGATTTACATGACATGAACTTACGGGATCGTGTTGCACGGGCCAAACCGCTCATCAGGGAACATAACGCTTTCGCACGCCGCAAATGGGCTGCGACCATGCAACTTGGACCGTTGAGGACTGGAAACGTGTGATATGGTCGGATGAGTCATCCTTCACCCTATTTCCAACCACGAGCCGTGTTTATGTGTGGAGAACGCGCAAAGAAGCTTATGATCTGCAGTGTCTCCGCCCAACTGTAACACATGGCGGCAGCTCGGTGATGCTGTGGGTCGCCATATCATGGTTTTTATTGGGTAATGTGGCCACACTTACCGGACGAATCACTGCCAACGATTATGTCACAATTTTAGGAGACCACTTGCATCCTATGGTCCGGATGTTGTTCCCGGACAATGACGCCATCTTCCAGGATGATAATGCACCCATTCACACAGCTGGCGTTGTTGCAGCGTGGTTTGAGGAACATCGGGATGAAGTTCAACACCTCCCCTGGCCCGCCAATCCCCAGATCTCAACATAATTGAAAATCTGTGGTCCGTCTTGGAAACACGACTCCGGCAACGATTTCCACCTCCATCATCTCTCACAGAACTGGCCGATGCCCTGCACGAGGAATGGTGTAAAATTCCACTTGCTAACATTCACGACCTCTATGCCTCCATCCCACGTCGCATCAAGGCTGTTCTGAAGGCGAAAGGTGGTCCGACACCATATTAATCTGGTAAGTTGCAATTTCGTTCAGGTGTTTCCATTTTTCTGATCATCATCTGTATGCGTGAAGTGGTTTATTATGATCAGGACAAAAACAACTGTGATAGATTAATTACAAGTGATCCGGTTAGAAACACTGTTGTTTGTATTTTAGTTCCAAAATCGGCCGCCCGCACTCGTTCGCTGGTGGACTAATACAACGGTGTTACAGTACGCGTCTCTTGAACTGGTGTATGACCTTCAGCGCTGCTGTCACGTCAACCAACCCGGTTGCAGCAACGTTGCCAGCGCAATAAAGTGGAAATCTGCTGCAGCCGGAACTAAAATATAAATTTGACGTTTTTAATTTAAAACAGTAACCGAGAGTTGTAGAACATATTTTTCTGAGAATATTGGTGAAACAACCATGTTTCTAGCTTATTATTTTTTTTCGTATTTTACAGCTGTTTTTATTTTCCTGTGATTTCTTATTGTGTTTATTGCTTCATGAAGAAAGTTCATTTCAGCAATGGCAATTAGCTTTAAAAAGATTAATTTTAATATATCTCCTCTAATTTTAAATTTCCGTTGTGCAAAGCACTAGATCACTTCGTCGATTTCATAAGATTTTCCTAGCGGGACTTCGAATTAGCAAGGAGGTGTGTTTGTGTGTGTGTGTGAAAGTAGTATTGCTAAAATCTTTATAAGTCACCCATTGATGTCGATAGGAGATATACTTGGGGAACGGGGATTTTCCCCTGGGCTTCCATCTGCAATTATCACTGGTCATTAGCCAGCTATTTGGTCTTTGTCCTCTACGGGCTTCTTTTGCCAGGAGTATAGTTTTCGTTCTTAATTTTAAAGAGCAGAAAAGGGGAAAAGCCCTTTCTGTTCTGTGATGTAAAGAGACAAAATATAAATCTGATGTCAAAACTTCTTTCGTGTTCTTTTCGATTTTATGTTCTTCGAACCCATAGGCGGAGCTATGGGGGCATAGGGGGCATTGCCCCAGCAACTTTTTGACAAAAAATAAAAATGCCACCTATAAGATCCTTCAATTCTTATTTGTATTTACCGTGGCCCCCCAGCAGACAAAAGGTCGCCCCCCAGGAGACAATTCCTAATTCCGCCCATGTTCGTATCTTCCTCGACAAATCCACGGGCGGAGTTGTTAACTTACTTACATTCCAAAACACAATTCCACAGATGAATTTCAGGAAACCTAACATAAGAGATTTTATGAATTCATACCGCATTATATAGAACATATTCATACATTATATTATAAAACCTCTCTTCTCTATGCAGTGTCATTAGTGTTTGCTTTTGTACTTATCTTTTGCTTGTGCAGAGTGCGAATTGGTTCATTATAGTGTTTTGAAATTTATATATATATATATATATATATATATATATATATATATATATATATATATATATATATATATATATATATATATATTCTTATTTTGGGCAACTGTGGCTCAGTTGCAGGGCTCTTACCTTTGGCGTAAGGAATCCCTGGTTCGATCCTAGCTCTCGAAATGTGCTTCGTGGAGGACAAATACCGTTTGCGTGGTTATTCTGGATGTTTTCTCGTTCCCTCACTTTTATCATCCCACCATCTTTCATTACATTTTTGTCTCCTTTAGTCTGGGTGAATAACGTGGGACATAAAATTAAAAAAAAAAAAAAACACACACACACACACATTATTAATTCAACGTAGCTCGGTTATACCCTGTAGGTTAATGCCGAGAAATAATAAGTAAAAATTAATGAAGATGCAAGAGTTAATGCTATTAATATAATGGTAGGAAATGGGAAAATCCCGATAAACTTACAAACACGTCTCCATCACAAACTTATCATCGAATCGAAGATACTTATCATTAGAGGTAAGTGCCTCATCACTGGGACACCGTACATTCCGTATATATATTTTATGAATTGGTAGATAACATGTAATTGTTTTCTAATTGCGAGACTTTCTTTGTCTCGGAATTAAAAAAATCAAACTGGTAAGGCATTGTCCTTCGGTTTGCGGGGTCCTAAGTTTGATCCTTAGATAAATATAAATGGGATTATAAACGATGTACGTAGCCAACTAATATTAGGTATGTGTTCATTTATTTGCTTATCACGCGAATAAAAAGACTAAATATTCGAACCAAACGAAATATGGTATTCATACCACATTTGTACCAGAAAATAATAGCTATTATTAATAAGATACATACATTAATGATCCTATTAGTGTTAAAATTTTGCATTGTTATAACATACTGGATGTTGTTAGCGAGACGCGTACATTTGATACAAGCAATGTGTGCCCTCTGGAAGCTGCCTTTCTCACCAGAGATTTGTCAACATCGTGCTGGGGACTCATTGGTTGACGCCATACGCCAGTTCGGCTGACGCGGACTATAGTCATGCTTTGTTTACCTCGAGAAACAAAGCATTTTATTGAATACTTTGAAAATAGCACTTATTACATTTTCCATTTTTACTTCACTAGAATTATAATACATTTTTGGTCTATTTGTATTGCTCTTTTCACATATAATTTGTATAGTATAATAAATACAGCCTTATGATAACTTTGACTCGTATATGCAGTATACAAACTGCACTAGAGTATGCTCGTAAATAAGTTTGTTAGATCAAAAAAATTTAAAGGTTTCCGTAGTACAATCGAAAGATATACAAAGTAAGATCAGAAACTGAGATTACAAGGCCGATATTTCTGGAGTTTCGTCTCTTATGGAGAAATGAGGATTCTGTGGTAATTTAATAATAGGAGTTGGCAATTGTGCAGAGTTTCAGCCACGCGCCACCTACGGCGCTAGTTGCAGGGAAACAAATGGCGACTCGTTTGGAAAACTGACCTCACGAAGAAGTTCGTTTAGTTATTCGATTTCTATGGGTGAAACATTTAACCACGGCTGAAATTTACTGGCAGCTGGTAAAGCTTTACGGAGAGATTGTAATTCCTCGTCAATGTATATCGCAGAATGGTGTTGAAAGTTTGTGACTGGTAGAGAAAAGGTCACCTACGAGGAGCGCAGTGGCCGACGGCATCAACAGATTTGAACACAGCTCGCGCGGAGGGGTTGACTCAGGACAACAGGAGGATCAGGTTATGATATCTGAAGGCAGTATTGGGAATGCCTTTCGGAAGTGTTTGTCACATTGTGCAAGATATTCTGCAGTACTGGAAAGTTTGTTGTCGATGTATTCACGCAATCTGTCCAACCAACACGCAAGGACAGGGTTTATACCAGGAGGGAATCTTCAAACTCATTCCACGATGCGATAAGTGCTTCAACCGAAATGAAGACTGTTTCGAAAAATAACCTAATGTATGTACTATCTGTTGATGTACGAAATAATATATACACGTTGCACTGCAGTCTTTGTAACCTTAATTTCTGACCACTCCTCGTAACCATCCAATACACATATACTTTTATTTATTCTTTTTTTAAGGTGGATCACCACCCGGAAGTCAGTACATATTTTAGCTCATTGCCTTAACTACTGCGCAATAAAACGTTACATATTATAAATATTGTACTATAAGATAGAGTAATGTTTCAGGTACAGCACAAGACACTGATTCATTTGGTTGTGTCTCCTGATATCGAAAAATGTAAGAAATAAAAGAAAATACGAGTATTGTATTGGTTTTACAATGAGCACACAAGATGACACTTGCTGTAAAATCTTACTTGAAGTGCTCAGTTTTACAAAATGTTTCTTTGTATGTGTAAAGTATTTTAAAGTAACGATCTTAGTACGAAATAGATATATTGTTCGATCGTTTTTCGTGTTATGTTTCATATTTTATTTAAATATTAATTTACATTTAAGGAAATATATTTTGAGACGAAACTTGCGCAGAACGCCATAATGCGTTGTTGTAAAATTTGTACGTTTACTGTAGTAGTCAGAATAAGAAAATTCCTGGATTTTAGCGTTGCAGTTCGAGAAGCGGAATTGGGGTAAGGGTCGAAAACTAATTTCTCTAATAAGTATTCAAGCAGAATTCCATGATTACTTCCTTTATTATCTGGTATCAGTAAACACTCGACACTATCCGGCAACGCCACATTATTCAAGCAACGTTTAGCATAGCACTGGGAACATCTAGTGATCCACCTTAATTAACATCATAAGAACAGTATATACCGTATATACTCAGATAAACTCATTCGATCTTCATCTGCTTAGTATGCATTTGAAACATTTTCCTTTAGTAAAGTAATATATCTCGACCTGTATGCATATGGAAGATTTTTCTACGTAAATCTTTAGTTATAAGTTGAGATTTGGACTTAACCCTAAAACATTCTCGCTAGATGTTCTTATTTATTATATATATTAGAAAAAGAAAGTAATGACTCACTAATCGAAAGTTTGAAGATTCTCCAGTTTAGAACTCATAGTGTGACTGCGAGTGCCTCTAGCGGCGGATATTGGAAACTATTAAACTGGATTCTGTTCGCTGTAATTGCGTCAGATTTCAGGGAAAATTGAAACTGGTCGAACCTTGTTTGACCAAGTGTTGATTCAAGGATTCTGTAAATCAGTTTAACAATATAATTTGATGAGTTGTGCTATTCAGAATTACACTTGGAATTATATTTTATTATAAATGGTGAATCTATGTTATTTTTACTACCAATAAGGTAAGTGAAATTTAGTTATACGAGGGTTAATCTACAAAGATTGAGACTGATTATTGTACTTCAGTTTCCTTTGTTGCCGAATGCCAGCAAGTTTGATAGTTGAAAGAGTTGTGTCTCATGTATACTCTCACTAGGTAGCAGCATTGCCGTAACGGTAGATTGGGAGCAGCGTTGGCAGATCTAGCATAATTTGCATGTTTTTAGCATCTAGCATCTTGCTTTTAGCATCCTGCCAAAATCTAGCATAATTTCAGCAAGTTTGTCAAAAAGCCGTAAAACCTGGAGATGAGAAAGAAGTTGGTCGTGGGAAGAAAAAGAACGGGAGAAATGTATCTTCTTCCATTGATTCATACAGTCGGTAAACCATACAAGCAGTCTTATTTTCCCAAGTAAGTTAGAAACGGCTTTAAGCTTTTTTTTTTTTTTTTGTGGTTCCACCCAGGGTTTTCTATTCCTTTAACTGCGAGACATGGGCGGAGCTATGGGGGCCATTCTCTCCCGAACTTTTTGACAATTTCACCATCTTTATTTCTGACTTCATGACCATCTTTATTCCTGAAACAAAATATCCGAGACCGACCAAAAGTCTCCCCTCCCCCCAAGCAGACAATTTTCAACTCCGCTTATGCTGCGAGGTAATTTTCTTTCAAAATATGTAAACAAACACTTTGCATTCACTTATACGATATATACGCCATTGAGTCTGGCAATTACTGCACTAGTTTAGTTGAGTTAATGCTTTGGTGCGTGAAGTATTGAGTTCTATCCACGCATTCTTGCGCACTGTTTTAAGTTACGTTATCGTATCTCAACTTCGTTTTTTCTCTTTCTTTTAAAATTCTTGAATTAGTAATTATGAGGATCTAGCACAATTTGACCGAATCTAGCATAATTTCGATCAGGTTTTGGAATAATTCCGAGCTGTGAGTGTGGCAACGCTGATTAGGAGTAATCCTCTGTGTTCTAGACACTGCTTCCATTTCGCCTCAAAACGTGCTGTGTATATGCATACAATGGATGTTACACGAGGAGAACAGTATGGAGCAATAAAGTTTTGTTTTCCCTTCATCTACATACAGCTTCTGAAACATACGAAAAGCTCAAGCAAGCTTACAGTGAAAGTGCATTACTTCGAGCAGCAATATCTCGGTGGTTCAAATAATTCAAAGAACGACGAATTTCTTGCGTTAAGCAAGGTGGACCTGGTGTTTCGGCCTCTGCTGTGACAGAAAGAAACATACTACTGCTGTGATTGTTCGTGAGGATCGAAGGATAACATTACGTAAACTAAGTGAAATGTTGGGAATTTCATATGGTAGTGTTTTTTTCAATAATGCACGATCATCTCCATATGTCCCTTATTTGTGCCACGGGTACCACAACTGTTGACTTCGAAACAAGCTTGCTTGAGCTTTTCGTATGTTTCAGAAACTGTATGGTACAAGCAAAAACAAAACTTTATTGCTTCATACCGTTCTTCTCGTGTAACCTCCATTGTATGCATATACACAGCATGTTGTGTGATGAAATAGAAGCAGTGTCTAAAAACCCAGCGGATTACTATCAACCCACCGATACGACAATACAGCCACCTAGTGAGAGTATACATGAAACGTAACTCCTTCAACAATCAAACATGCCGGCATTCGGCAACAAAGGAAACTGCGGTACAATAATCAGTCTCAGTCTTTGTTGAACAGCCCTGGTACGTATCAAGCATTGGACATTTTTCTTCCCGTCGATTAGATATTCATAAAACAAATTAGGTGTATGTAACACTTTACATTGTTTCAAATTTGATACTTAGTACATATGCATACGAGGTGCTATCCAAAATATTCGGGACTGGTGCTGCCATCTGGTGAAAAATGTACTTTTGGACTAATGACCGCCATCATCCTCGAAGTAGTTCCGGTTCCCTTCCGGACGAAGACACCGGTCCCACCGATTTTGCCAATGGCCAAATGTATCCTGGAAGTCCTGTTCTTTGAGAGTCTGTAGCACCGCCAGCTATGCTTCTTGAATTCTCTCAAGTGTGTCGAACTGACTGCCTTTCAACTTGCTTTTCAGTTTTGTTAAAAGAGCAAGGTCACAGGGTGCCAAATCCGGCGAGTATGGTGGGTGGGGTACAACTGCCATGTTTTTGGCCAAAAAGTTCCTGGTGAGCAAGGATGTATTATGACAGGGTGCATTGTCGTGATACAGCAGTCAGTCCCCTTGTCGTTAAAGTTCGGGTCGTCGTCCTCGTACGTTTTCACGGAGCCGCGCAAAACGTCACAGTAATTTGTGAAATTCACTGTTTGATTTGGTAGGACGAATTCTTTGTGCACAATCCCCTTGATATCAAAGAAAACGATGAGCATGCTCCTGACTTTGCTTTTCACCTGTCTCGACTTTTTTGCTCGTGGTGAGCTTGGGCTCTTCCACTGGGACGATTGTTGTTTCGTCTCAGAGTTATAACCGTAAATCCAGCTCTCGTCGCCGCTGATAACCCGTGACAAGAAGGTTGGATCATCAGATACGGTCTGACAAAGCTCCGTGCAAACTACCACACGCTGTGCCTTCTAATCAGCAGTGAAGATCCTTGGCACAAATTTTGCGGCAACACGATGCATGCTCAATTGAACAGTCAAAATTCGTTGGCATGTCCCGTAAATAATTCCCACTTCATCAGCAAGGTCATGAATAGTTCGACGTCGATCCTCACGAACCAATTGTTGAAGTTTGGCAACAATGTGTGGCGTTGTGCGACTAACGGGCCTTCCAGTGTGGACATCGTCTTCGATGTCTACTCAAACACACGCGTACAGCTCATGCGGTGTTCACCAAACACTTGTTGAATCATTGCAAAGCAGTGTGACCACCGCTAGTACTTTCGTACTAGATCTAGTACCTTTTATAATATTTTAGTGTTCTGGTATGTTCACCAACAAACCTAGTACTTTTCTCTCTTCTTCTTTTCTCATAAATACATTCTCATGAATGTATACAGGAATCTCATGAAAATTTGGCAATGTACGAAAATTTTACTGTTAATGGTAACTTGATTTTTTTCAGCAGGATATTTACAAGAGCGGAAGTGAGATATAGGTGCCCCTTCCAACTAATAAATGACGACAGTAAACAATATTACATATTTGGTGATCAGATTAAACAGTAGGCTATTAAGGAATTAAAATTCGATTTTCTCAATAAGCCCATTTTATATTTGTTGTTCTCCCGACATCCTCTATATTTGTCATACTTGTGTTACTTCAGTGGTATTACGGTGAGTTCTAATACGACAATTAAGCAGGGATTCCGCCAGGATTTTTAGTCTGGGGCTGTAAAGTCAAAATTGGGATGGTGTAATTGGTTTTCACGGTTGGTACCGAATTTTGACTGTAAACAAAAAATAAATGGGAGATTATTTCAAGAACGTGAGGGTCACTCTCCATCCACAAGAGAGGCGGAACTGCTGGAAACCTTCTAATAAGATATTAATATCTTAAAATGGTATAAGTAGGGTGAAATGGGAGTAGATAAAATTTTAATGCTTTTTTCTTCAGATCTAGTACTTTTTTCCGTCATAGGTTAATACGGAATATTTTTGCTGGGTGGTCATACTGTTGCAAAGGTCTCCGTAGCACTTTTTCCGAGATTCGCACAAATTTGATACACACGCGTTGTTCTATTTTCGGATCCATCGTCAAATCGCCACACACCACACACAGAGTATCATGAAAAGTACTGTGGAAACTCAACACATAAACCCAGCTGCATGAAACTGTGCACTCATCAGATATACTAGTCTTCCTATCGGTTCAAAGCTCTACTACTACTACTTTCCAGATGGCAGCACCAGTCCCTAAAATTCTGGATAGCACCACGCATATTATATTGCTATCAGATATTATATTTAACTAAAATTGCGTTGAAATTGTTAAAGAAAACTGTACTTAAATAAATGGCGTATTTATCGCTTAGGGTAGTTCAATATTATAATAGTTTTGAATAGGTTGTTAAATACTACTTGTAGGTACTATTTTGTGCAAACATTAATTGATAATAATAACTGCATTAAAACATTTCACATCAGTGGTGTATTTAGGTTTTGTTTCGGGGGGCTATGCATAACACATGAATAAGCACTTATACTTTTCCTCTTGTGTGCCGACAAATTTTAATGAAGTTGTGTATATAATAAATTTATTTCGGGGGGAGGGCTTAAGCCCGATAGCCATACCGTAAATATGCCACTGTTTCACATTACTTATCATTTAACCTCAGAATAAGATCTGTTGTAAAAATTGAATACCGTTGGAATTTGCTAAAGAATTCCATGTCTGTCATGACCTGCTTTTTAAATATAGCAGAAGTTATTGGGAGTTTTGTATTAGTTTGTATGAAAAGATTAGAAATTATGTACCAACATTATGTACCAACTATTCGCTGATTACTTGGATCCAGGGGTAAAAGTGAGGGGGAATGCTGGGGACGACGATCCCCCACCTCCGAAAAATATATACGGCGCACTGTTGCCACAGTCCTAGCTCCGGAGTGGGCTGAAAAATGGTACTAAATTGAAACAGAAAGGGCTGAATTCATTATTTTATACCAGTGTAATGCATGGCTCTATAACACGAAACTAAAAGAGGTAAAGTTCTAGAATCCCCCCCCCCGTCTTCCACGAGTCCAAATCAAGAAAGTCTTTATCTTCGTCAATATGGCGTCACTAGCAAACAACTTATCCCGGTAAGCCGGAAACTACGTCAATGTATTTTTTCGTTGCTATTATTTTTTGGTGTAGAATCTCTACAACGACACATACATTGTAGACTTACTTGAGCACACGCTGGTCTTCTTCAGAATTTCCAACACTTCATTCAACGCTTTTTAAAAAAAGATTTCAAGCTAAAATTTCCACTACACTCCTTTTTCTCGTGTCCTTCATGCGCCCATCTAGCATCATTTGTTTCCCGGTATAGTTCGAATTACGAATTTTCCACACGAAGTTCGTAGTGGTATGCGGTGCAACGTTACTGAATGAATGTTCGACAGCATTTTAAGAGTCCAACACACAGAATGAGTAACGTGTGATGTAGGAAAAGTTTTACTGACACTTTTGAAAATGTGACAAGTATTTGTTAAATGGTGCTGAATTGGGTAGAATTGTACCAACTTTTTCACAAAAGGGGCTGAAAATGCCAGCGTGGTACCAACGGGCAGATGAATGACAAAAAGGGCTGAATTTGGTACAATTGTACCAAGTGTGGCAACAGTGATACGGCGTCCCCCCAGTTCTTAAAAATTACAATGGGCAAACATAGGCAGGGGGACGGCGTGACGTCATGCCGCTACCTACCGTGCCCCTACTTTTTCAGATCCACTTTTACCCCTACTTGCACCTGTATTTAGAAAATGATTGGGGCTGCTGTAAAGTGACCCTGACCAATGACGATGCATTTACTCGCTTTATTTATTTAAAACATATGTTACAACGTCTTCAGGTGAACTTACACGATTTTCATGAAACTTTCCTCAGTAGAGACCTGGATCTTATGTGGAGTATACATGAAGAGGCTTGAGTCCCAAGTAATGAGCGACCAATATTTGGCTTTAGACTTAGATGTTTGTTAAAAAAAAAAAAAAAAAAAAAACTAATTTGTATTTAGAAGAATAACAACCCTGGGAGACATGATGGCTCAGTGGTAGAGCGCTTACTTCTGATACTCCTGGTTCGATCCCCGGACAAGTGACTTTTGTGCTGAACAACATTGTGCTCGTCAGATTTCTCGGAGTACTCCCGTTTCCTTCTACTTTCTCATTCCATCAATTCTTCCGTCATCATTCACTTGCTTTAATCATCATCTTCTTTAGCTTAACAGGCATAATAATGGGACATTAAGCTCAAAAATTTAGTTTCATTTCTTGTAACAACCCTGTTTCACGTTGATGTGAGACAAAAGAGGATGAGATAGTTGTTTAGCTATATTGTAAGTAGAGTGTGTGGTTATAATAAAGATTTCTTAAAGTAGACAAAGGACTTTTTTTGTCGGAATAAGTAAACTTCGTAGTACAGAGAATGAGAAACACGAAGAAGTGTGTAATTGTAAATTTTGTATAAAGTTCATAGGCTTGACAGCTAGTAGACACCTTGATTTAGGTTCTAATCGTCAACTGCTAACTAGTAAGTAAGCAAAACGTAAATATATTTGAGAAATAATTTTTAAAAAATATATTTTTCTTAGAATTGAACCGTCAAGTCAAGGGAAAAGATGGGTTAAAATCTATAAGGAAGGAAGTAGAAAAATATATACCTATATGTACGTAAGAAGAAGGTCTGGCAGTCATCTTGAATTATTTATGAGGAAAGGAAAACGCTATTACTGGATTTACGAAGCTGCAGAAAAGGTCTCGCGCTACAAGAGGTTAACGTTTTGAGGATTTATACATATTCTCCACAAGCAGACAGACGTCTTAGCGCAGAGGACTCCAAGAAGAAAAGTTTGTCCCTGACGGTACAAAGAAGATATCCGGGAGAGGATAGAAGATAAGGTAGAAGGAGATAAGATTCAGGGGCGGACAGGTAAAAATGTCTCTGAAGCGGATAGGAAAAAAAAATACATTCATATAAGCTTGCAAAAGCACCTTCAATCCTCCTTGTTAGTGATGTATAATTGAATCCTATTGGCATTCTAGAGAAAACTAGTTTCTTCTTGGTTTTCGTTTTCTGTTCCTTTTTTTAAAAAAAAAAAAAAACTCTGGGTACCTTTTCTTTTTGCTTAAGTTACGTAGTCTGAGGTTGAAAGCACAGAAGGAGGCTTGGCCTCTTTCATTTCCTTGAATATTCGAAACGAGAAAATGGATTTTCTACCGCCTGCTGGAGATTTCAACTACTGGAACATTCTAGAGTGATACAAACACAAACAGAGAAAGAGATATAACATGCATATATTTCTATCCATATGAGTACATATGTGTTAATATATATATGTGTGTGTGAGAGAGAGAGAGAGTCGTGTTCTGCAAACTCTATAATGCTGAAAACACTATGTTTCTGTCTTCTCGATTATGAATGAGGTCTCGAAACATCAATTCTGTCTCTCTCACTTTCTCTTTCTTCTGTCTACAGATTCCTTTGTGTTGGTTTCCAGTTACTTATGTATTGTTCCTGTTCTTCCTGTAAATCCAAGGAGCTCATCTGCAGACATCATTACAATCAGTGGAAGGAGGTAAAACCTCCACGACAATGAACAATATTCTCATGTATCTAGTACATTGTTAAAGAATTCCTTTCCCCAAACATTGTATTCCTTCTGTAACTGTCAGTGGTACGTATTGACGTACTTATTGATTCTAATGAATGAACATAACTAACAAGATTCTAATGAATTATATAAGAAAAATAGCTAATAATAAAAAAAAAAAATCTTAGTATGTTCAAGATTCTTTTATAAAATTCGTAAATTTGTAGTGCTCGTGATGTAATTTCGTAATAATAACTGGATAATATTGGATTTGAGGATTGATTCCTCGTAACGCTATCTACCCAAAATAACTTTGAAGTTAGCTTTGGTATTTGGTATAAACTCTACAAAGGTCAAGGAAAGATAATCGGTTTATATCTCATGTGTACAAGTGCAAAATACCTTTGTGGAACTTCAATTTTTTTTTTTTGTAACTTTTCATAAATAAATTGATAGTTAAGCTAGGTGTGTTTGAAGTTTTCTTTATATACGTATGTAGATTGGATGATTTGGTGTTAACTTCTCTTTCAGCTACAAGGTTACCTGACACGTGGACTTAAACGTTAACATTGGATTCGAACCACACAAGCTTGCAGCAGGGAATCAAACCCTTGCTTCCAAAGACACGTGAGCTCACTACATAGCCACGAAGGAGCTCAGCCTTTATATAAATTTTACCAGATGATTCTATGTTATCATCAAGAATGCTACTAAGTGATCTTACTTCCTGTACGTAAAGTTCCTACGTTTCATTCAGTTATTTCAGTTCGTTCTTAGTTTTATGTGAAAGATCATTGTGATTTTGTAATCAGTTTTTCCTGAACAGAATGTTGATTTTATTGTTGACAGAACTGTTTTATTATTCGCTAATAAACTGTATTTTCTGGTTGCCTCTTTCTTCTCCAGCTGTTACCTGTACATAAGAAGGGACCTCCAGAAAATGTTCGTCGGACAAATGAACACCATTGATTTTCTTGTTAACTACGTGCAGCGCAAGTTTCCCATTAACATATGTAGTAGTAACCGTGAAAAACAATAAAGCCACGTAGAAAGTTCCCCGCAAATCACGTTCGTACTCAGAACTAGTTTTGAAAGCACGAAGACGATAAAAATGTCCTTTTTTCCATACTCAGCAGATAGCCATATCTCGTCCAGAATCCCTACAAACTTTCACCTGTCTTCTACCAGATGGCGCTCGAATAGTTTTCGACTGTTCGTCTTCTTTTCCATGATAGTGTGCGATCAATGATATGAACTCGAGCCTTGAGCTTCATCTTTATATCAGATACACATTCTGTGCAATTACGCAATTTACCGTCACGGAGAAGCGTTGTTCTGGCCTTAGTATTTATTATTCTTAGAGACGGCTGGATTTTCACATCGTACCAAGGAACACACTTTCTGCATCACTCGCGCACCCAGAAATTTTTGGTGGTGGGACCTAAGCTTTGGGGAGGGGGTCCAATATTACAAGTCACAACGTCTATGAAGCATTGAACGGGTATTATTCAGTGCCCGGAAAGAAGATAAGAAATTGTAAAATACTCCCACCTATATTTCAGAAAAAAATGTTTCGAGCAGTGTATTTAAGCATAATTTGCAGGGTTATTTAGATATTGTTAAGAAAGTTCTTTGTTTAGGACCCTGATGTTAGTTCCTTTATCGTTTTTTCTCTACATACGAGGTACAAGACATTTTCATGACCAACCAACGTAGAAATACAGATAAGGAACAGAAAGTTGTATAATGTGCTTTATTTGTATGTAATCTCACAGAGTAAGGCCGCGCCTGCATTGCTTCCGAATGCGATTGCGAATGCGAATGAGAATTTCCCAACACCTGTAAATACATTGGAGTGCCTTGACTAGTTTCGACCTGCGAATTGCGAAAACTGACGAAAAGATGCGAATGCAAACGATCCCAACATGCTGCGATTGTTCGTCCGAATGGAGAGTCGTCTGCAGAGGAATTGAGCGCTACGTGAAAGAAGAAAGTTTGTTTTGCGTGAAAGCAGACGATGTTGTGAGGTCCGGAGTTAAAAAAATAAATAAAATAAATAAAAAATAAAAATAAAGATGGAAATAGATGTTGGTGCTTTAATAAATTGTGTTTCTGATAAAGTTCCATTGTGGAACCAAGTTCATCCAGATTACACAAATGACACGTCGTGAACAAATTATGGGCAGATGTAAGCAAGGAACTTTGAGTGGAAGATATGTGTATTTTCTTTTGTTGGTCTTTAAAATATGAAGATTTAATTAATACATAAACCGCAACATTAAATTCAATTTATATTTCGTTTTTGTTCCTCAAATAATGATTTTACGAATACATGTAATTATTGACGAATATGTTTGAAATAGCAAAAACGGGTTTCTTTACTCGTGGAGAAAATGTTCTTAGAAAGTAGGTTGATTCTGTAATCTCTAATTTTATTTAGTTAATTTATTTTAAAGTGAAAAGAATATCGGTTACCACGGAAGCATAATAATAACGGAAGCGACATTCACTTTATTATGCACACAAAGGAAATTAATAGGGCTATATATTATTGTTATTTAGGCTCTCAAGACTTTAAGGTACGAATTTTCCAACAAAAATATTTCACATTGAAGCTTTGAAAGAAACATTCCAACTTGATTCTCATTCGCAAAACTTCGGATGTAGTAGAGGCACACGAATTCGCAGTTCTCATTAGCAATCGCATACGGAAGCAATGGAGGCACGGCCTAACAGTTTTAACAGAAACGTACGAAATAATATCGTCTTTTAGATTCTTAAATCGTTGGTTTATCCTTTAGAAACATGTTTTTTTAAAAAAAAAGATATAAAAAAAGGAAAGAAATCTGGTTTTGACAGAAACTGTCAGCAAGTAGACAAAAATTCTAAAGAAAAAATCTAAATATTAAGAAAATATCGATTTATAGACTTACAATAGAACACCTCTAGAATTAGATACTCTCAAATAAGTTGCTAATGTCATTTCTTTTCAGTGATTCTTTGACCAAAAGAAAGGTTTAAGAAATAGCAGAAAAAAATAGAAGATATGCCTGTGACATAACTTTAGGTTGACATCGTTTCAAAGCAAGTTAAATAAAAAAAGAGAAAATTTTTCTCATTTTTCCACCTATAAGAAGAAAGAAAAAAACATACAGAAGGAAAAGTTTATTTCCCCTTTTGTTTTTATAAGGCGTTTAAAAAAAGATTGTGTCAAACCCACAACTTCCGTTGTTTTGTGTTTGTGAAAAGAGAGAGAGAAAGGGAGGTAAGAAAAAAACTGTAGAAAATACAAAAGGAAACCAGGATGAAAAGAAACAAATCACATTTTCGACTTGTTCCTCTTTTGTTCCTCATCAAGAGGGCGCCAGAGTTTTGTCAGAAGTCGAACATTCTATTATGTGACGAAAAGGGACAATATACTTGGATTTCCTTTTGTTGTTTCGACCTATACGTTTTGTTATTTCTTCACCAGAGATTTAGTAATTTTTTTCCAATTCAAAGGAATCTGATAAAAGTTTATTTTCTCAGTCTCAGCATTTTAAGGAATGGTTCAAAATGTAAAATTAAATCTGCAGCTACACAGTAGGCTTTGTAGAACGCTGGCCGCACTTTAAATTTATACCGTGAAATATGAGGGCTACTTTTTACAATCTCTGCTAATCCACATCCTACACTGATAATAGAAATCTGCTATTTAGTCCTTGTGAACTAGAGAGATTGAGAACATATCAAATACACTCGAAACGTCCGCTGAATGTAATTCAATTTCTTCAGATGCTGATCTGAAGATTTCAGGAACTCAGCAGACAGTTCAGAAATCGCAATCTACACCGTTCACGAACCTCATGATTCACGCTTTCAGCAATGTAATCTGCCGTCATAGTTTTCCACACTTGCATACTCTCGGCGTGAACATTGGTAAGTCTTTCCTTAAAATCTCTGCAGCAGTCGTGCACACAGACATCACTCATAAAGTTTCCTTCTTTAAACCCTCTGCAGCACTTGTGCACACAGTCATTTAAAACATTCTCTTCTTTAAATTTTCACCAGTAGTCGTGAACACAGCTGTCATTTATAAAGTTCCCTTCTTTAAACTCTCTGCAGCATTCGTGCACACAGTTGTCACTTAAAAACTTCTTTTCTTTAACCTCTCTGCTACAGTCGTGCACACAGCCGTCACTTATAAATTTCTATCCTTTAAACTCTCTGCAGCTGTCGTGCACACAACCATCAATTATAAAGTTCCGTTCTTTAAACTCTCTGCAACAGTCGTGGACGAAACCATCACTTATAAAGTTCCCTTTATACTCTCTGCAGCACTTATGCACACAGCTGTCACTTATAAACTTCCTTTCTTTAAACTCTCTGCAACAGTCGTGCACAGCTGTCACTTATAAACTTCTTTTCTTTAAACTCTCTGCAGCAATCGTGCATGCACCTGTTACTTAACAAAGTTTCCTTCTTTAAAGTCTCTGCAGCAGGCGTGCATTCAGCCGTCGCTTATAAATTTATCTTCTTAAAAATCTCTGTAGCACTCGTACACGCAGCCATTTCTCATAAGCAAGTGCCTAAACAAGCACTCGTAGAGGGTTGCCGAGCTAGACACCTCTAATACCATCCTGCATTATAAACTTGCTGGGCTTGCAGAGATCAACAATGTTGTCGAGTGCTACCCTATGAGTTGATCCAAGCACAAGCTCAAAGGCAAGTTGGCATGGGTTGCCAGCTGCTCAGTCAGTAGTTTGGAAACAGACACATCAATCGAATTATTCCCTAAAAATGAATCTTTACTTACAATGCAGAATAAGAAAACCAATGGTTGAACTCCGGTGGCCGTTCTGAACAAGTGGTCAAACATGAAATTTTATGTATTTAATGAAACTTCGAAGTGTGATTCACTTCGAATTAATTTCAGATGGTCGCGCCATAAACGCCGACCTCTACTCGATCAAATGTGTGAACTTCTGGCCCAAAAGTACACAGATTTTCTTCTCCACCGGTCCATACTGTTGCTATAACCCTCCAAAAATCTCGAGAAACGGAACGAATAGAACTTTTCCCGCTTGCAAATCATTCATCGTACCGTTCACTTGGCGTCTTTAATCGATGGCATACCTTTTCTCAGTAGAACCTTTGAGAACTTAAAGGAGTTGGAAACTATGATCTGAGAGGTTTCTCTTGTCTGTAAACTCATTGAGAGCTCTTGGACCAGATTGAAATTTGAGTTAAAGATGCGTTCAGCTGTTTTCCTGTGATTCGATTGAAAGCTCGATTTACTCTTTTATAGTAAACTAGCTGAAATGCTCTTTCGTCGTACGAGAAGACTAGGTATATAGGAAAATATTTCAACTTGCCTTACGATACGAATTTTAATCAAAATATAATGGCAAAAAAAAAAAACTTTTAAAAATTTGAATCTCTACCCCTTTAAAATACACTCTTTAATCGAAGCTCTATGACAAAAATCCAGCTCAAGATAGTCACTAAATACGTTCTAAAATTCATTCCAAACTGTCCAACCCTTTCTCCGCGATGTAATCATACATAACAGTAACATCGCTGTCAATATGAAGAAAGAAATTATACAAAATAGTCCTCTTACTAATTAAAACAAGAATTAAAAAAAAAAACACTGGGACACGAGTCTGCTTATCGTGAATGACGAGTTCATATACCCCGTTTCATGATCCTCACTTGACAAGATCGTGAGGAACTCTGAAAATTTTTCACATAAATTTTAACCGTCAATCTCTTTATTCCACCAATATTGACATTACAACTCGCTTGGATTGACTAGCATCTATGCCCATCCTACTGATATAATTGAAAGATATTAATCGAATTATTTCATTATTATTTTTGTTGTTACATGACTCCACTTTTATACACACCAGAAATAACTTATAGATTTTCAGGTGTATTTCTGTTGTACTGAGAAAAATTCGTTATCCGGACAGCGATATATTGTACAAATATACGGTGTCCATATGTTTACTACGGAAATCAGACATTATTCGTATGCTAGATACGTACTGCCTTTTCCCGCATACATGTTATATCATAGAGCTGCAGGATGTCTGATATCTAACAGTTTTCCGTATATTGCATATTGTTACATACGTCAGCCCTATACTATATACGCACATCTGTATGTGAAATCCTGACCGGTTACATACAGTTCTTTCTTTCATACGGAAAGTACATATAGATGGAATACTTATACATATGTTTTCAGTTATTCGTTTTCTGCGGGATGTTACTTACAGTCATACTTTAAATCCTAAAAAAAAAAAAAAAAAATGGATTTACACATATAGCCTACGTTTTACTTACACCACATACCTATTTTATCTCTGTGTTACTGTTCACGTGTGAAAAAGTGAAAATCTACATTGTATGAGAAAATATTTAGTTTTGATCTCACAAAATAGACTGTAACTTTTGTCTCCCTTATGTATACAGTAACGAAGCTAACAATCCGAAACCCTTCGCAATATATATCCTAGAAGTACAAACTTTTGACACACCGTGTTATATAATATGTGTTTGTTACAGTGTATCCTATTATATTTGTTGCGATCCGTGGTTTCTAGCCTCTCCCCCGCTCTGGGGGTAATTTGGAACAACCTCTCTAGGCTTTACAACAGCCGAGGGGGATTTTGTATATATGAAACGAAATCTCTTGCATTTTGGCATGGAAAGGGGTTGAGCTTATATATTGCAAATAGTCTCATCATGCAGAGGTCACTCGTACTGTGTGGAGAGTGCTTGGGCATCCGTCATTAGGCTACCCGCCCTATATCTCTCAATTCTCACCTTGTAATCCGCTTACGTTCAAAGCCTCTTGCACATCTCTCTCTCTCCCCCTCTCTCTCCACATTACATTATCCGGACGGAATATGCACTATTATAACGAAAAGAAATTCACGATATTTTTTATGAACATAATGGAACGCCGCGTCATTTCATTTTGCTTGTTCGTTACTGCGTGTAACTACACTATATAGTCGAGATAAATAAACGTAATCATTCGTTATGTTTGTAACACATTAAACTTTTAGGAACTAAAATAAACATTATTGCTAGCCAAACAAAAAAAAAAAGTACCATAACGATGTTTTAAGTGTGAAATTAAGCTGTTGATTGATTGATTGGACTCGGTAATAGCTCTCTTTTCACTATCAATGTTATGTGAGAAAGGATCCACTATTTAAAGTGAAATCAAGCGGCTCGGTTTATTTGTGAGGGATCCAGGCCCATAGCCAGCTCGAGGTCATAGAGGGGGGCGGTAGAAATTAGAGGGAGACGACCCAACCATGTTATAGTTCATCACCATATTGTAGTTTATTTGCAAGCCTACCATGAAAATTTTAGGGGGGGTCAGTAAAAATTTAGTGTGACTCGGCCCCCGAGGGTACAAGTCCTGGAGGGATCCTCCCCCCGGTAGGATTAACACATGATTACGTAAATATAAGGCATTTAGCTTCGTAGAGGTACTAACAAAGTGAGTCTTAAACATGTAAGTTGCAATCAGCTAGTCTCTAAACCTATAAGATATATTACACTGGCGACAATTCCTCAAGGACTCACTGTGATATTTCAGTATGCAGCAACAACTTCATGGATTCAACTAATGTCCTTGGCTTATTGTAATTGTGTGTTGAAGTTTAGCGTTTCTTTTCAACACCGAGGTCGTATCACCATCATAAGACGATCAAATTTTAAGGCTCTACCACCGGGAGACGAACTCGGAAACTGTGCACCAAAGACTCGCACACTAACTATTAGAGCAGTGGAGAGGAAATGGTATACCTTGGGTTTATTTTCTGCTGTGTACAGATAAACATGTTTCATGAATACTCCTGTCTTCTGAGCTCTTGATGGCACATTCGATGAAACGACAAATTTGGACGCTTGCTCTGTAGAATTTAGATTCAACACTGATTAAGAAAACATTGATTAACTTTGTTCAAAAGGAATTATAAACGGAGAAACGATACATAAATTTTGAACATTATGAACGGTATCAAAAGGTACCTAATAAGTAGTGTATTATGCAAGAAATTCAGAAGTTAATCACAAAAGGGCGCCAAAGGATCGTAATAAATAATGTCCTCTTATGGCAGAAAGTTGAACCAGAAAGGTTATAATCCATAATTATATTGGACAGTGTTTTGAGCACTATTTCTCAACTTTTCAATCAATCCGTAAAGTGCAAGAACATTTCCATTAAGAGACCATTATCTAGAATTGCCAAAGAATACTTAACCCTTTAGCGCGCAATATGCAAAGTTTACTTTGGATTAGTGCTCTCAACGGGTCAGGTCGGGTCGGGTTGAAGATCGACCCGACCCGTGATCCGACCAGATTGACCTGACCCGACAACCCGACCCGAGTTGACCCAATTTACCCGACAACCCGACCTGAGCTGACCCGACTGATCTGACCCGAATAGCCTGACCCGATCCGACAACCCGACCCGACCCGTTTGAGAGCACTATGATCACGACACTGGGTGAACGCCAAAATGCACTCCCATTGGGAATTAAACCCGGACCACGTGTACCGAAGTCTTACACGTTAACAACTAGCTACATCAAGCGGGGGATTTGTGTATGCATCTTAACGAATATTTGGCACTTTTGAGGTTTGGTTATTTCTTTTTATAACTGATACCAATGTCCGACGTGGGAGAAATTTTTTCTTGCTTTAGTTCTATGTGACGAAATTTTTCTTCAAGATCAGTGTTCTCACCTGCTCGGACGGCAGGGGGTCTTCTCGGAAGGCAGTAGCAAGAGTTTCTTGGCGGAGACAAAAGGAAATCGTTTAGCTACAATGATAAGGGTTGAAGAAACGGGAGAACACCTGTGATTTTTTCCAACCCTTCAACTTTCATTCCAAAATAGATTCTTATGATTCCGGGACCTGCGCCACTTTGATTTTTCTTTCTCGGTAATTAAAACGTATTCTACAGTATATATAGTTGCAAGTAAGAAGATAAATATGAATTTTGTAATTTAAAATTTCAAAATACAGTATGATAATTGATTATAAAGAACTAATTTTATTTTATCACTTTCAGCCCAACAAATGAAATTCAAACAATTCGCTCCCTGGGTCTTGGTCATCAATACTGCGTCTTATTCTTTATCTTGCAGTCAAGTCTTGGTCCTGCATTTCGTAGTCTTGGTGGTCTTTCATGCTATACAAGAGCCAAGAATGCTCGCCTCATCGGTACAAATGAAGACCAAGTGTGATTTTGATTATGGTCATTCATACTATACGGAAAGCAAGAAAATATGCTCATCGCTACTTGGTGATCACCAAAACAAGGCCAAAAGCAAGATTACTATGCACTTCGTCTTGCATATCCAATCTTTATCTTGTTCTTGTAGCGATGTTCTTGGGCTTGGTGAAATAAAATGAAATATTCAGTTTAAGGTCCCTCGATTCTGCACCGAGGCTAAGGGATATGGTGACCATGAGAAATAAATGAAATGGTGGAATGAAGAAAGTGGGAGGAAACAGGAGAACCCCGAGCAAATGCACTACACGGCGTTTCTCCACCACAAAGCCCACTTAGCACAAGCTGGGATCGAACCATGGACACCATGCACCAGAGATGAATTTTCTACCACTGAGCCACCGCGGCCCTGCTTGGGCTTGGTCGTCCATATCCAATCTTTGTTTTGGCCTTGCTTAAACAACTTCTAATTTTGTTCTAAATCAAGACTCCATATTGGCGTAGAAATTAATATTACAGTCGATTGATAAAATCAATCTTCCACATTTAAAAATTAAAGTACACCCAAGTACAAAAATAAGCATTTACCATAAAAACACTATCTGCAACTGTTCAAAATAGATTTATGGTTTCTATGAAATGAATTGAAAATTGCTATTTTTAATTAGGCAGCTAGTGAAAAACAGTAGCTTTCGACTCCAGCCGAGTTTAAGCTCAACCTAAACTCAGTTGACCAAAGTGAACTGACCCGACTGACCCGACTTCGTTTAGGTAGACAGCTTTGACCTGTTAACTTTTTGTGTGTTAGACAGAAGTGTAATGAATGCAAAAGTGCAAGTACGCTGACATTCGTCGCGTTTTATTAGTTCTATCTGGTTTTAGTAGACTTTGCAGATGTCAACGCGCAACATTGCATATACTCTATATGCAAACACCATAAAATATCCCATAGACTCCATATTGTTTGCATTAATGTTTTCTTTTAAATCCCGTGTTTCCTACACCGAAACCACTCCAAATAAAAAAAATCAGTCTGATCGGAAAAATAGTGCGTTAAAGGGTTAAAATTACTAGAACTTCAACCAAGTGATAAAGAAAATTCAGAACTGAACCATCCCTTGCTCATCTCGAAAATGAAACTGTTGCAAATTGGACTCTATTGTAAAATGTTCTCTTGAACATAATTGTGACATCTGAATGCAATTTGATTTTAATACCAGTGGCACACTAGCGTCTCTGGCATGTAAAATTAAGGGGGAAGGGGAAATCAAAGAAAGTTATTAAAAGAGTACTACCTAATCCAACCTGTTTATTATCTTCGATTCCATTTATTACCTTTCTGCTTACCTTCACGGACCCTTCCCCCCCGAGGTATATCAACAACTCTGTTATAATCGTTTCAGAGCCTGAATATTATATTTCAAATACATATTATTATTTATATGTTATTCTGTCGTTAGTAAATAAATTAAATTAGAATAAAGTATTGAATATTTTGTTCTTCAAAATATTAGGGGCGCGCGTCCCCCTCGTCCCATCGCCAGAGACGCCCGTGCAGTGGCGTGATATTTTAGTGGCAGGCCCGAAACTTTTGGAAATATCCTCATATAACTATTTATACGTGTAATATTATGTTTTCTTTCGAATGATTTATGAAATATTTATCACACTCTACAGTATGTAAATGCATTTCTATGTTTCTATCGTACCCAAGAATGGAGTTATTTTAAAACAGGCAACATAATCAGTGGGGGCATGTTAATATATACTGGGAAGGGGGGAGGGAATGGTGAGTCAGTGGTAGAGCGCTTGTCTGGCTCTAGTGTGTCGGGTTTCTGGTTCGATCCCCGAGCAAATAAGTTTGTGGTGGACATCATCTTGAGTTTTCTCAGGTACTCCCATTTCGTCACCCATTTTCATTCTACCACGTCTTGTCTCATCATCATTCACTTGCTTTAATCATGTCTCTCTTAGCCTAAAGGGCATATGCGTGGCACGTTAAACTGAAAGATTTCATTTTACTTCATTTTGTAATAGTTACCAGAGATGTGCACCTTCACTCATTTTTGCCCTCAAGAGGGCCGCCCTCACCCTCACTCACCCTCATTTCAGTAGATGAGGGTGAGGGTGTCTGAGGGTGAGAGTGAAAGAGTCTATTGAGGGTGAGGGTGGCTGAGGGCGAATATGAGGGAATCAACTGAGGGTGAGGATGGCTGAGGGTGAGGGTGAGGTAGTCAACTGAGGGTGAGGGTAGCTGAGGGTGAGGGTGAAGGAGTCGATTGAGGGTGAGGGTGAATGAGGGTGAGGGTGAATGAGGGTGAGGGTGAATGAGGGTAAGGGTGAGTGAATTGATTGAGGGTGAGGGTGAGTGAGGGTTAGCAAAAATGCCCATCACCAATCCAATCTCTTGGACTTTCCTCCACGTTGAGTGAGTCAGGTGAAAAAAGCAATGCTGTACCCGAGTTGAGTTTCCAAAAGTTGCTTTTACAGTCTGCATTTCCGCTATCTCGGAATTCATAACCACAGTTACAGGGTCGGGGTATTCACTAAATTCACTGCACTGATGTACCATCGCAAGAAACAGTTCTTCATATGAATTTTGTGTCTTGATCCGCATTAGGGCATACATCTAGTAAAGGAAGTCTCACCTCAAATAACACATAGGGCCTGCGTGATTTTTTAAGGAGCCATTGAAAAGTTTCCGTCCACCTTCCATGTTTGACTTCTCAATAGTTCCATAAGGCTATATTTAAAGGAAACTGTTAGAAATATTTATATGTTTTCCTTCCTTTATATAAATTTGTTTTCTTCACATATATATCCAATAACAATTCGCCAATGTTTAATCAGAGTAGAAATATAACATTCTTCTTTCAATAGCTCCTAAAAAAGATCACTCTTTTCACATGACTCAGTTAACGTGAAGGAAGGTCCAAGAGTTTGGGCTCGGAGAACGGTAAAAGAACGATGCAAATTTTCGTCTAGTTTGCGGGAAAATGAACGGATTGGTATATCTTCTCATATTTGTTTGCAATTTTCTGTTCTGAAATTTTGATATTGGCGAAACCTAATATTTGTAAATAGTGATATATAAACCCATTAGTTCCCCGCGTTGCCTTTGCTTTTAACATTTGCTGAAGTTGGCACTATTTTCTTGTATTTGCTCCTGCGTCGAGTACCCGAAACTTAAATTTTGCATAGTTCAACACCAACCGAATTGTTTTCCAAGTTTGATTAAAATAACGTAAGCTGTTTAGGTCATTTACTTTGCCTCTACTTAGTTCAAGAAAGGTGAAAAAATAACCGTGACAAAATTTCCTATATGATATGTATTTCTGTGATAGAATTACTGGAAACTTTTTATCTCTTATCTCAACTACGATATCTAAAATATGTAACTATTTAATAATAATAATAATAATAATAATAATAATAATAATAATAATAATAATAATAATAATAATAATAATAATAATAATAATAATAATAATAATAATAATTATTATTATTATTATTATTATTATTATTATTATTATTATTATATATTTCGACTTGCTTCAGTTGAAGATTAAAGCGAGCAATTTCAAAAGGTTTTTCGATTCATTCATTGTACTTGTATTATGTTCTAAAAGACACTGGTGATGAAATTATCGTGACAAAATATTTGGTGACGAAATTACCTATATGGTAATATATTGGTAACAAAATTACCGGTGACGAAATTACCATGACGATCTTTCTGTGACGAAGTTTCCAGTGACAAAATTACCGCCACCCGTCGGACATAAGCTCACCGGACATAAGCTCATCAGTAGTCTTATATTACAGGGGCGGACAAAAGCTCACCGATAGCAAACATAAGCTCATTTCAGGGACTTTTAATAAAATTCACCGAATATTGAAATTTAGGAGTTGGCTACTTCCTAAGCGGAAAATGGAGCTACTATCTTATATCACTTATCAGGTGTAAAAAAAAAATAAGGACGTTGGGGAATTGCGTTGTATTAAACGTGGACAGACCTGGAGGATCTTGTAACAAAATACCCTGGATATTAAAATCTAGACATTGACTACAATTGCAAATAGGCCTAATAATTCAGTAGAAAGCAGAGCTACTAATGTTGTATAGCAGTTATCAGATATCAGAATAAAATAGGGATGTTGCAAGTTTAATGTAAGCATGGGCGACGGTAGGCGTAATTTTTGCCCTGGAAATTTTGGAACCAAATTTTTCTTATAGGTCGGGCAATCCAATCAATTTCACTGCAATAAAATATTTTCATGATTAGGCATGCATACTTACATAATAGAATTTGGTTACTTAACGGGATTCGTGATTCTTGTTTGTGACTTTTTTTTAACGAATTCATCATGCTCAGATGTATTTAGGCCTTGCTTCTTAGTGCTGTCGGCGTGTTTGCAGCCTAACACTCAAAGAAATCTCTTTCTTATTTACTAACACAAAGGTTTTTCTTTTGGTTCATAAGTTGTTGTTTTGCTCTTAATAAATAAAATAAGAAAGAGGTTCATTTGATGAGTATTGGTCTGCAAGTATAATAACAGCCTTAAGACTTGAACTCTGCAACATTCTTAATATTTTATTCTGATGTCTGATAACCCCTATATGACGTTAGTCATATAGCCTACATTATTACAAGTTCCTCAAAGTCAACCCACGTTTAACACATTAAGCCCTGCAACATCCTTATTATATTATTCTGATATCTGTGAACTGATATATAGCATTAGTAGCTCTATTTTCTACTGAATTAGGCCTACTACTAGTCAAAGTTTAGATTTTAATACCTCTTCATACCCATCATAAATTTTTCTAAAGGGGAAGAGCGATAGCTCAGTGGTAGAGCTTCCAACTCTGGTGCTTCGGTCTCGGGTTCCATACCAGCCCCGCCTAGTAAACCTTGTGGTGGACAACTACCTTGTGCATGGGTATCCTCGGGGTTCTCCCACTTTCTTCATTCCACCATTTAATTCGTTATTCATCCGTCTTCTTTAGCCTAACCGGCATAATCGTGGGACGTAAAACTTAAAAGATTTCATTTCATTTTTTTCTAAATTAAAATGAAATATTTCTGAGTTGATTTCAGCCATAGTAAAAAAAACATAACAAGGAGACACCCTTTCACCACAATTTCGTTTACCAATATTTCTGTGCTGCAAAATTTCCTGGACCGAAAGTTTCAGCATCGAGGAGAGGGTTGGATTACTTTCTTCAGTAAAAGGAAGTAGTACTCTTTTGTTTGTTCAAATTCGTTTTCAATTTATATTTTTATATTCAAAATCTACTTCATATTAATATTCAAAATCTGGTTTTCATTTTTGTCATATTTTCTGTTTGCCATTTTTCAGTTGCTTCTTTTATTTTATTCAGGTTTATTTTTCTTTGCAATTAAATTACTTAACCTATAAATGTATTTAGTTATCATTATTGTATTCTTTATTGCATTAATTATCTTATAATATAATTATATTATTAGTGGCGAGCTTATGTCCGGGGAGCTTTTGTCCGCTTTTGCATTAACAAAGGTGAGCTTATGCCCGGTGAGCTTATTGCCGGTGAGCTTATGTCCGCCACCCTTTGATATTCTTTCTTGTCTTGGTGAACCCGAGCGCGAGCGATCCTAGTGCAAATGGCCATCTCCTTTACATATATACAAGTATATAAAATATAAATATTATACCGTAGATATAATGTATATCTACGTATATTACAATATATAAATTTCAATCACTTGAATGAGAATCATATTAACCCTTACTTATTGTTTATTTAGTACATGAAAGAAACTGTGAGTGTGAGGGAGTTGATAGAGGGTGGCTGAGGGTGAGGAAGTCGATTGAGGGTGAGGGTGAAGGAGCCGAGTGAGGGTGAGGGTGGCTGAGAGTGACGGTGTCGATTGAGGGTGAGGGTGAGGGTGGCTGAGGGTGAAGGAGTCTACTGAGGGTGAGGGTGAAGGTGTTGATTGAGGGTGAGGGTGAAGGAGTCTACTGAAGGTGAGGGTGGCTGAGGGTGAGGGTAAGGGAGTCGACTGAGGGTGAGGGTGGCTGAGGGTGGCTGAGGGTGGCTGTGAGGGAGTCAACTGAGGGTGAGGGTGGCTGAGAGAGTCAATTGAGGGTGAGGGTGAGTGAGGGTTAGCAAAAATGCCCATCTCTGATAGTTACTACCACACTGTATTTTCATGTCGCTTTAAAAAAACAAGTAATCATTTTCCTACATGTTTTTGTTTTTTCAGTAATTTTCAACTTCGGATCCAACAGATCATTAATTGAGTTAAGTTTGATATCATAAAGACAAAACATTATTGTCTGCAACAAGAATAATATTGAGGGATCTGGCTAACTAAAGGGTCGTGGGACGGAAAGGTTTCAGGAGTGCTGAAGATTGAATCACCAGCTTTTTTATTACTACGAAGATGATGGCTTTAAATGTTAAAGTAATTTATTCTATAGCTTATGAAAAACTATAAAATGTTTTATATTTTACTATTTACACTTACATTTTTTTAATTATTTGACAATATCTGATATCTAAAGACAGCCAGGGGAATCATAGACGAAAGTTTTAAAAAATAATAAGTATATACTAGAATTTTGTTTGCTTCCAGGCTTTTATTTTCCCTCTCTATTAGCCCTGTCTGCAGGTTACTCAGCATTATACTGAAATTGATTTAGTTCTTCCAAAGTTAGTGACAAGGAAATGTGTAGCGGAGACTAGAATATACATACATACAGTGGCGTATTTACGATATTGATTCGGGGGGCTTTGCTAACTTTCAGGGGGGGTGCTTTGCCTGAAAATGTGAAAATTCTGCAAGATATTTAATATACTTTACTATAGTAAGATTTCGGGGGGGCTTAAGCCCGGAAGCCCCCCCCTAAATACGCCACTGCATACATAGTTTAGAATATGTTAGACTAGTCTCATTATGCTTTTGTGTTTACAGAAAACAGGAGAGAATTGATAAACAGTCGCTATTTTTGCAAAAGGAAGAAATATATAATTTACTCTAAAAATGAGCGAGGGTGAGCATAGGCAGTATGTAATTGGTATTATTAGCTGAGATATTTTTTCTTTTAGACGAAAGATTATATAAAAAAGAAAAAAAATATTCCATTAATTCAAAGCCTGCCATATTTTTTTTTCATGAGAATACGGGACACTTTCGATTCCCCCTCAAACTTTCCAATATAGTCCAATGCAGGTCCGTATCCAGCGGGGGTCTAGGGGAGCCGGCCCCCCTAAATTTTCGCTGCCCCTTAAAATTTTCACGATAGGCTTGATAATATGGTTGGATCGAATGCCCCCTAAGCTCAGCCGCCCCCCCCCCTACATTTTTGGGCTGACTACGGGCATGGTTCAATGAATTGCAGCTCTGATTATGAACAACAGTGACAGGCGAAAGTTTCCTAACCTACTTTTCTCTCTTCATTCAATGCAATTAATTCTACGGAGTGAAGATATTTACAACACAACTACAAAAGAATCGCCTTAACTCAAGTTGACGTCTTATAAAAATGCTTTAAGGGAGAACAATATGCAAATAATCTCGTTTTATTTAAAGCAATAATACAATATACCTTCAATATTCTTTTTGTGTTTAGCAATATTTATTTTCATGGCTGTATTTGCCAAAATTATGTTTATCAGTTTAATCTGATGAAAACAGCTGATTTTTCTCCTTGCATCGTGTGTATTTATAGTTATCGGGACTGGATTTACATATTTCTAAGCCCTAGACCAAAGCACAATTCTGTGTCCCTAACCTCTCTAAAAGATTATTCAGAATTCTTTTTAACTTATCTAATGTCTTGCTGAAGAAAAAAATCACTCACCTTCCCTGTGCTTGTAGATATAGAAGCACGTGAAGCCATCTTATGGTTGCTTGTTCTTTGATGTTGGAGAGTCTCCGAGTTTCCACTAGGTGCAATCAAAAAAAGTAACATTGAACTTCATAGTTCAACTTGATTGCTTTCAGAAAAGGGTACTTCTCCTTCAAATTGGAAGAATACGTGCTCCTCAGTTAGACATTCTTGTTAATATAAAATTGGAACACTTCACTTCTAATGTATTATCGACAGCTCAGTTCGTGCACTATAGGCTATCAAAGATTGTAGACCTACTTGACTGCTAACAGACAACTGCGACTCTACGCTGCGAGTCTTATTGGCTTGCTCCTATCAAATTGGAGAGGGTGGTGTGATAATTTGCTCGAAGCTGTTACATGTTACAGCATATTGCTCATTCACTAATTACGGATTTTCAGCAAATGTCAGAATTTTTGATTTTTCACTTTATATAGGATAGGCAAATATTGATAACAGAAATGGAACGAGATTAAAATACGGGACATTTGCCTGTCCCGACTACATTTACGGGGACGCGGGACACATGGACCCAAAATCGGGACTGTCCCGTTTTTTACGGGACGTATGGCAGGCTTATTAATTCTCCGTTCTAGTGTTTATGTGAATTATTTTTGACAGAGTGTCGGCGAATGGTTTCTCATAAAAGATAGAATAGCTTATATTGTAAAATTATAACAATAGAACTACCATTTCTATCGATTGCTTATCTCCGAATTACGTTACATATGAGGGGCAGATAAAGGCCCGTATCCTAGGGGGTCGGCCCTCCTAAATTTTTACTACCCCTCTAAAATTTTCACGATAAGCTTGCAAATGAACTACAATATGGTGATGAACTATATTATAGTTGGATCGGGCCCTCCCTAAATTCTACCTGCCCCCCCCTACATTTTTGGGCTGGCTACCAGCCTGGGCAGATATTAAATAACAGGGCAGATGATATTGCCAGGACTGGATTAATCTCTCTGGAGGCCCGGGGCTAGAAAAAATATGTGGCCCCTGCTGATTTCACCTATAATACATTTCTGTGAAAGTAGAGTAGGAAAGTTAAGGGAATAGGTTCCATATTTTTGGTCATATTTTATTTTATGATGATTATTGTATCTTCATAATTCTTTTTAGATAGCCATTTCAGATTTTGATCATAGTGGAGAACCCTATCTACCTTGAGGTCCGGGGCTATAGCCCCTCTAAGCCCCCTAAATCCGGCCCTGGATATTGCACAAACGTTGTGGTATTTAGAAGCATAGATGCGAGCAGGAAATGCAGTTGCTGGTGTAACGAAAACAGTTTGAGCGCGTCTCACTCGGTAGATGGTGTTACATATCCACGAAGGAAAGAGAAACAGCGGTCGTATTCAGTCATTTTGTATTCGTAAGCGACGCGTAATGGAAATATCGAAAGAATAGTAGCTGAGTATTTTGCGCTTTCTGATAGCGGGAAGTCTAGGAAATGAAATTCATCGTTGCATGGAAAGAATTTATGTCAATGAAAAGAATTCAAAAGTAGAAAAAGATCTTTCTCAAAGATCGGATGTTAAGCGGAGTGAAGCAGCAAAGCAAGTCACAAACCAGTTTGTTACTAATGCGTATGATCTCATCACAAGAAAGACCGTCGTGCTACAGTAGACGATATTTGTAGATCAGTGGGGGTTTGTCCTGGTGCGGTTAAGGCAATCATTGTGGACACGTTGAAGTTCCGTAAAGTGTGTGCCGCCGTATGGGTCCCACATCTGTGAGCAGCAGAACAAGATGCTTGTCGCATGGGCATGTCTGTGTTCTGACTACAGCGTTAGAAGACGCTGGGAACGACCTTTCTCTCAGCAGCAATTGTTACCAGCGTCGAAAGTTGGTGCCACAACTTTTAGACCAAGTCGAAACAACAAAATCTTCAGTGGAAGCACACTTACATTATCGTCCATCCCCCCCCCCCAAAGTTCAAAACACTTCACACTATTGCATTCATGACAATCCTTTCGTTCTTTGATCTCAAGGGACCGCTCCTGATGGAATTTCTGGAGCAAGGAGCTATAAGCAATGCTCAGCAGCATTGTGAGACGTTAATCAAGTTCAGGAATGCAATTAAATTGAAACGTCCTAGTCCCGTGATGTCATCCTTTTTTGTGACAATGCTAGACCACACACAGTAAGCGTAACACAGGAGTATCTGCAGAAGTTCAAGTGGGAAGTCCTGTGACAGTCCCTATAAATTTTCTACAAACTGAAGTTTCAATATTAATCATCACAGAGCTAAAAAAAAGTTCTAAATAGGGAGAAGCAGCCTCTTGCTAATAGACAGGGGCGGATCCAGGTTGGGTGATCGGGACAATTGCCCCCCGCCCAGAAGAAGAAACTTTCTTATTTTATATATAAATAAAACCCATCCTGGAGTTTTGAGCGCTTAAAAGTAGCTCTAACTAGCAGTATTACAACCCCCCCAGAAGTCCAGCCTGGATCCGCCCCTGGCCATACATTGATTTTCCAAGCATATGTTTTATTTCCGCTCTTATTCCTATATTGAAACCGGAAGTAGTAAAAACCTACAATTCGTGATTTCAATATTAATCACATTCGGAAGCACATGATAGTACGCTGAGAAAAAAAATGTAGGTGGCGTACTTAAAAAGATAGGTTACATGCGTAATTCCTGTAGTTTTTGGACTTAACGTACAGCAGACATATAACTGAAAACGTATGTTTTATAATACTTTCTGTATAAATGTTCCATCTATACATACTTTCCGTATGAAACAATGTTGGCCGTCAGGATTTCACTCGCTGAGGAATGTAACATAAGTATACGCATATGATATACGGAAAACTGTTAGATGTCAGACATCCTGCAACGGCATGATGTAACATCTAAGAGTAGTGCCTATGTAGCATACGGATAACGTATGCTCCGCACTGATTTCTATAGTAAGCAACAGATACCGTATATTCGTACAATATACCGCTGTCCGGAGAACGGATTTTTCTCAGTGTAAGCAACAAGAAATGGTAATCTGTTGTATATTGAGTGTCTCAGAATATATTCCATTTCCAACCTTGTACTTGTACTTCTGTTGAAGGCGGAGGTGGTACAAAGCTACTACTTTTGGTAGTAATCTTAATCTCCATGAAGTGATTATTCCTTACTGTCATTTTGTTATGACTGACTATATTGTTAATATACTCATGTTCGACGCGCGTTCGATTTCCTATTAAACTGTATATTGTTTTGAATCTACTTTAACCAGCAGGTTTAAGTCCCATGTATCCTCGGTGTTGGTAAGGACAGTGTACTCCAAGTAGATAGCCAATGAAACAATCTTCCGGTTACAAGCCTTTTTAGTAGAGAAATTCTGGATCAAAATACAATGATTGTTTATTGAAAAGAGGGTAAAGCGGTTATTGAAGCAGGTGAAGGGCGTCAGAGTGATCGACTGGGGTGATAGGTAAGAGGCATTAGCAAGGTCGCCGATCCCGGGGGAGGGTTAGGTAATTACGCGTAAAAAAAGGTTTTCTACGTGGCGCGTAAAATACGCGTAAGAGACGTGTAATTTACGTAAAATACGTAAAGTACGTAAAAAATTAGAAACAGGTCTACAAATTAAAAGAAAACGTTCTACGCGCTGAGCTTTAAAAAAAATCTTCCTAAAATTGTATGGAATCTAGCTGGATTTCGCAAAACAATCCGTAAGCATAAACTGGGAATTTTGTATTGGCTTTGTAAAGTAGAATTGTATAATACGGTTTGCACACGTGACTGTTCAAAACCCATTTCATCATGTTTCATGTTTTAAACCCTCTGTAATCGAGAAAAGTTTTATGCCAGAGAAACCGTGGGAGAAACTATTGTGCAATACAACAACAATGGTAAGCCTTCGTGGTCTCCATTTGTGACGACTTTCTGCAATGTCTGAGAAAAGCATTACGAACAAGTAGAGGAGTTTCTGTTGGAAAACCTCGGCCCTTCAGGATAACTAGCTACCAGCAATATCGGGGAAAATGTGGAAAATTTGAAGAACTTATGAAGAAGTGAATTACAACACCACGCACATTCTGGTATTTCGCTACTCGGCAACATAAGGAGTTGGAATTTGCTATAAAGTTACTGAACACCCTAGCATCTTCAGCGCAAATTGAAAGACTTTTCTCAAATTGGTCCTTTGTCCATAACGTCACAAGGAACCGTCTCAGCTTCGAACGTTCGAAGAAACTACTTCAAATATACTACACCCTCAATTTACAAGGCCACTCAAGTTATGAATATTAGTGTGATTAAGAGTATTGTGTTCGAATTATACTAAACTATAATGGAAATGGCATGTGACATTTTTTTTAGAATTCAAATAATGGCTAAGTTTTAAATGAAATGATATACTCAGTGTTATTAGAACAAAGTGAAATATATTCAGTGTTCGAACTAGGAAGAAAGAAAAATTGTTTCTTTCCAAAAACAACGAAGAAACAAGTAGTTCAATATTCTGTTGAGTATTTTCTTCAGTTTTGTCAATTTATTATGAGCATGAAAAATTTCTACATTAAAAGTTTATATGATAGTTAAGTGCTAATTGAAGTAATATATTTAGTGTTGTTATTGGACTTGGAAGAAAAGAGGAAAATAAACGAGTTCATTCCAAAAAATGTAGTATAATGTTCTGTTGGGTGCTTTTATATTTTTTCAGTTGTGTGTGTTTAAAATGAGAATCTAATAACTTTTACATCAAAAATTTAATATGTTCCAGTGGTAAATGTAGTGGTATATGTAGTATCGTTGGAACGTGGAAGAAAAACAAATCAGTTTATTCTAAAATTTCATTATTTCAATATTCTGTTCAGTATTTTTCGTATCAGTTATGTGTGTGTGTTAGTATGTAATATGAAGGTGAAATGAAGGTGAAGGTGAAGGTTAGGTATGTAATATGAGCCTAACAGTCAATTTCTTTTTCTTTTCTAATAGAAGTTTCAAAGTATACTGAAATATTTCGAGTTTTATATTAAAAGCTGTACAGGTATAACAATAAATTGTTATAATCAAAAGGTTACTTGATACTTTCAAACATATCCGAGCCAACACATATTTTTAATGTGTGTGCTTATATGTTGGGTGGTTGTGCTGTGTGTGTGCTAATAGGTGGAAAGTAGTAATGGGCCGGCGAGGGGCTATCCAAAATTATCTTTTATTACTATGATTTGACATGAAATCATTAGTTTTAAATATAATGTTTAGAAGATAATAATGTTTTAATGTTTAAATAAGAAAACTAAGCTTACAATATAACCGACTATTCAAAATGATCTTAGTTTTAATGAAAGAAATATAGTTTTCTACGTCTGCGTAAAAAAATGGTTTTCTACATGACGTATATTACTAGTAAATTACGCGTAATTTATGTAAAATAAGTAACGAGTAAATTACCTTGCCAACCCTGCCCGGGGGGCGAGGGGGCCTGGCCCCCCTAAAGCTCATATGAGCCCCTCACATTGTATTTATGATCATACAATATTTGGTATAATTTGAATGCAATTTTGCTTAAAATCCGCATATATACCTTCTGCATCTGGGTGCCCCTCTTCTAAATTTACAGAGAAATCGGCGCCCTTAGGCATTATATAAATTGATATAAACAAGTGAAGTAGGATCCACTTTTTTAGCTGTTAAAAATTCAATCACTGCATCTTTGTGCAGCTGCGTCGATACTTGATTCAATTTCAGAGGCTACCAAACAGAGTGTTCACAAAGTTCCATTATTCCATATCGCGTGTGCGCATATTCATAAATGGTCACATTGTATTAATGTGGAATCATAACAGAAGACAATTTTCAGTTAGTTCTTTACAATTTATTCCAGAGTGTTTGCGTGTATACCATCATTTTTATAAGAGAGTATGACTCTCCTCCACGTACGATATGAAATTCTCATCAATATTGCTGACGCACTATTGTCGTCACTTCATCGTAAATGCACTTCGAACAGCATCCGTAAGTTGCGTCAACTGTCTTGCAGCGTATGGCAGCAAACTTTTGTTTAATGGACTCCCATAATGCATTGTCGCATAATGATAGATCAGGATTTCAGGGTGGCCATTACAAAGGTGCAGGGAAATGGACAGAACTACAGCCAATGAAATACCTCTTTGACATATTCTCTGATGGTAATAGCATAATGGGATAGTACTCCATCCTGCTGAAACCATCCGTTCCTCATTGGTGCTAGTGGACTCATCAGTCATGATTTAGAGGTATATCAGCTCCTGCAACAATAAGAAACAACAATTCATTAACATCTATGTAATGCATAGGGAATAACGGGACTTTGTGATCACTCTGTAGCTAATGGAGTATAACGATCCTTGGGATGTTTCTAGTAGAGGATTAACATGTTTATATTAGTGATTGTTATGTTTATGGTAGTGGTTGATATCATTATAGTGAGGTTCTAGTTCCATTGGAGTTTAACCTCACTTTCAATACAGAGATTCTATAAGACATGGATCTACACCTTAACATGGGATTCGAATCACATGAGTTCTCGTCAAGGATTGAACCAAGGTCTTCAGCGCAGAAGACGCATATCAAAACTAGTGATTGCCACATTTTCCGGAAAAACGGAAAACGGAAAATATTTTTTCCGGAAACCGGAAAATTGAAAACGGAAAATTTTCCGGAAAAACGAAAAACGGGAAATGTGATTTCCCGAAACCGGAAATTTTTTTCCGGAAATGGCCATCCCTTATCAAAACCACATAGCCACACAGAAGCTATGTTTCTAGTGGGGCTTGGTATTTTTGTAGTACGATTGGTATGTTTGTGGTAGGGATTGACATGTTTGTAAAAGGGATTGGTATGTTCGTAGTATGAATTGGCATGTTTGTAATGCATTGGCATATTTATAATGGGAATTGGCATTTTTATAATAGGAAACTGGCATTTATTCTATATTTAAAGAGAATTGCACATTTGTGGAAGAGATTGGACTGCTTATAGTAAAGTTTTGCAAGTTTGTAGCTGAGATTGGCACGTTGTAGTACGGAACGACATGTTTATGGTAGTGATTGGCGTATTTGTAGTAAGGATTTATACTTTTGTAAAGGAGATTGATATGTTTGTAGTTGAGATTGACATGTTTGTTGTTGGATTGGTACATTTGTAGAGTGACACAGGCACGTAGCTAGGATTTCGTGAAGGGGGGGTCCGTGACATGAAATACTGTGGTCATCACAAAAGGTGTTCGATCACTCTAAACTATTTTACTGGAACATATGTTGGTTCGTTTAGCCAGGATTTCGTAACGGCGGGGGGGAGGGGGGGATGGACATGAAATTCTGAAGGCCCAGGCGCTCGATCAATCTAAACTACTTTACTATCAACATATATTGGTTTGTTAGGACAATAAAATGAGGATATGTTGGCAAGTATTTTAATAACAAACTATGAAGAAATTTCGAGCAAAATAATAAAAAAAAAGTATTGAAAAAGATTTTGCAATATTTACGTTCTTCTCCTGTTTATTCAAATATAACAATTTTCCTTTCGTTATGACCTCAATTATTATAAAAAGTACATACTGAATGCTGTCTTGTAAACTATCCTTTAATATAAATAAAATGAAGAGTTTGTTTGTGTGTTTGTCTGTCTGTCTGTCTGTGTGCTGCCTGGGGACCAGACGAGTGGACCGGGAGTTACCAAATTTTGGTCAGGGGTTGGCCCAGTCCCCAGATCAAGACGAAGCGTTTTTTTTTTAAATTTCGAAACAGTGGGGTCTCAGGGGGGCGTTTACCGGAACCGGCTTGGGAACCAGACAAATTGACCTAGAGTTACCAAAGTTTAGTCACGAATACCTTGGTCCAGGCTCCAGACCAGAGTTAAACGTTTCTGTCGAAATTCGAACCAGGGGTTCTCAGGGGGCGTTTACCGGGACATGTAAAAGTAGTAGAAAATGATCAATATTTATTTATTTATTTAACAATCACCAGATACAGCTCAGAGGCCATTTTACATTGGATATCCAACAACATTAACAATGGAAAGGATTTGGGAAGGTATCGGCCAGGGCCTGTTTAGTAGGTGCTATCCCGGCATTTGCCTGGTAGGACTGAGGGAAACCCTGGAAAACCTCAGTCAGAATGCTAGGCAGCGGGATTCGAAACCACGACCTCCCAAATGCGAAGCCAACGCTCTACCACTTGAGCTATTAGTGCCGAATTCATATTTTCGCGGTCGCTGAAATCAATGGTGAAACTCCAGTCGCATTAACTTCCAAATTCACGCTATTCGCCTCCGGACCGGGGGTCACCGGAAGGGGGTGAGATACTAAGACATATAAAACTAATCCAAAATGACCAATATTAGTGTCAAATCCATAGTTTTTGCGGTCGCTGAAATCAATGGTGACACTTCAATTAGCGATGACTTGCAAGTATACGGGCCGGGAGCCAGCGGGGTGTCGATACCGAGGCATGTAAAAAATATCCCAAAATGACCGATATTAGAATCAAATCCATAGTTTTCGCGGTCGCTGAGATCAATGGTGATACTCCCACAGGCGTTGACTTCCAAATACAGCCCCTGTGCGAAGCATATGTATATTCAACTAGTTTTACAATATATGCGTTCCTTTGTCTGTTGAATCAAATGCTAACAGAACTTTCTTTCAACATATTTTTTTTTTGTTTTTATTATTCCGTCAACTACTGTCGGTTCCAAATGACAGGTTAAAGGAGCAACAGAAAATTGTCCTTGAAATAACATGTTTGATACTGCAAGGATGCGATGACGAAAAGTTATGATTAAAAATGCCCACGCTGTTACACAACGGCACTTATGCTTTCGAAAGCTTGAAATCTCCCTGACTAATAGCAGGAATTCTGATAATTCCATAACTTTTCTTGAAATTTAAACCTCGCTTACCTCACCACCATATTGCAAGTAATACAAATCTTTTCATAAGAAAAAGTAAACAAAAGCTTCCTGTAGTTTTCTTTTTAATTTTTAACGCTGATCCTTCTTTTTGTCATTTCATTTTGTTATATCCTTCCTTAATTTTTTTCATTTCTGGTCTCGAAGGGGGGGGGGTCCGGACCCCCCGGACCCCCCCTGGCTACGTGCCTGAGTGACATAATAATAGTTAGCAATAATTGTCACTTGGTGTGCTGTTTAGCTCTCATGTGACCTGAGATTGTGCAGTTTCATCAGCTAGCACACTTAGTTTGGCGACTGTCATGAGTGGTAGATACAGAATGTATCGTATGTGAGTAGTGGAAAAGAACGTAGCAACGTAGCCAGCATTATAAAGTCCCTACTAATGACGTAATAGTCACTAAATGATTAAATGTTAGTTTATTTATAATGGTTAGTTGAGACAGTATTCACATAACGTATGTCCCACGATACGTCCTTTGGATGTCACGAGACAGTAAAAACTATAAGGGCTAGGAAAATATTTAGGGAATTTCCGTTGTATTTCAGTTGGATGTTCTTTAAGATGACAATACTTGCATGTCCAAAGCTTATACTATGCTTATCTCGCAAAGAGGACAGAAATTTCCCGCAGGAATTTCCGCTTCCTAGACATAAGGGGAAATTTAGATTTACACAGGATGTCCATGTAAAAAGTGGACGTTCTGTGTACATCAAGATAATTGATGACTGACGTTCTGTGAACATCTCGAAATCACATAACAGACGTCCCGTTAACATCAAAATATCCAATGATTGATATTCCGAAGACATCCCGATGGTTTATGATTGATACTCTCTGGTCATCCTGATATCCCATGATTAATGTCACGTAGAACTTCCGATATTCCATGACTAACGTCACGTAGATCTTCCCATATCCCATGACAGAAGTCCAGTGGACATTCCGATATCATATGATTGACGTTCCGTAGACATTCTGATATCCCAGACTGACGTCCCGTTTACATTCTGATATCCCATGACTAACATCCAGTGACCACCAAGATATCCAATGACTGACATCTTGCAGACATGCCGATATTCCTGTAATGACGTTCCCTGAACGTACAAGGGTAGCAAGGGTTGTTTTGGTATTCCGAGGGAGCACAAATTTTAGCAACTTCTCCTCTCCAGTAACCCTGTTAATTTATGATTTGCTTTTACCAGTAATGATGCAAAAATCATTACAATTTAAGTTAGTTTTGTCGTGAAGAAAATTAGAAGGCATTTATTATCTTCACAGACTAATGAGAACGCCAGTGTTCATCCTACACCTCTGATTTCAACGTCATTGTGGGAGGGGACACAGTGGTTCAGGAGTAGAGTGCTTAACTATGGTGCGTGAGGTCACTGCTTCGATCCTCGGTCAAATAAGTTTGTGGTTGAGAAAATCGTGCCTCTTTTCCTCCCACATTTCCTTCCACCAAGTTTTCCATCATTCACTTGTTTTAATCATCATCTCCTTTAGTCTAAATTACACAATCGAGAAATATTAAACTGATATATTAAATTCATTTTTGCCACTGTGGAAACTGAAGAAAAAATATCACAATCATAACACCTTTAATTATAGCGTTATTTTTTTTCCTGACAATCTACACTATATAAATATTGTCGGACTCAAAATTGTATTCTCTACATTGTAAAGTGTTGTAATCACCACTTAACATTTCAATTAAGTATGCTCTTTTTACGAAATATAGTAAAATAATTAAGCACTCGCATTACATAATAAAGGGAAACTTATTTGTTTAGACCTAAAAAGTCGTAAAGGTAATAAATGATGTAGGTACCGTACACAGAGAAACAATTATTCGTATTATACACTTCTGAGTTTGTGCTTTGGGAATTAAAAGAGAGGCAAACAAGTGAAGTTTTCCCGTTAATTGTTATTCCGTAAAATATACAATTTTCCACCAGAGTGAAATCTCGCATTACAAGCCCTAAAATCGAATGTTTATTAAAATTACTATCATTTCCACTAAAACTCTGGTGTTGTGTTTCTCATAGGTAAAGGTTCCCAGCCTCGGGTGCAGTAGCTATATATTCACTTGTACTCCTATTTTCCTTTCTCTTTTTTTTTTCTGTGTGTTATAGGAGGAAGAGCATCATCGTGTTGGAGAACTTTTTGGTTCTGTTTTATTATACTGTACAGAACGAGGAAGGCGAAAGTTCATGTCTGCTACGGACACAATGTATTGCAGATCGTTACATCTAATCTCCCTCTTAAATTTTTATTTTTATCTGTCTTCTTTTTCTTTTTTTTTGTACCTTTTGCTTCTTTTTTGTTCTTACTTCGTAGATGCCATGTTCTTATTTTTCTTTTTCTTAAATATCATCTTGTTCTACTTTTTTCTTTTTTTTTCCTTCCACTGGCTAAAATCTTTTCCGGGACTACTTTTCTTTTGTTCTAATCTTACTGTGATTACCCTGGAGTCTGGTCGGAAGATTTCTAATCGGAGCTGGCGAACGAGTTTTATTTCCATATCGTTAACGCAAAAGTCGAATCATCAAGTTTTAATTAAAGCTCTGTTGTTTCAAGATTTCCAGCCTTCTTACGATTCCGTTCCGTTTCGTTTTTACTACTACTATTTTCTCTCTCTCTCTTTCACGTTTTCTCTCTTCCTTTCTTTTTTTCTTGTTTCTTCACCTCTCGATCTTTCTCTTAAGTTCCCAAAGATTTGCCACAAATTCTCGTGCTTTGGCATCGTTGCAAACTTATTGGATAATATCGTTCTATCTCAATAAAATGCTTACCTAACAAGGTGCGTTTGCAAAGTGTCCCCTCGGGATTCATCTAAAACTGATTCAAATGCAAAGTTCTCCACAGCCCAATGAGTACTGTACTAATTTTTGCGGGTCATACGGGTAATTTGCAAATTTATGAGCCTTCACATCTCCAAAATTCAATCATACACTACTACAACGCGCGGTCACAAAATTGCTTTTAGTTTCTCTAGATGTAAATGGACATGAATGTGGGCATATGCAAAACAAATTGGATCAAGTACTGCTTCTCTGACACATGTTATCCACCCCGGTCGCCATCTTGAATACGCCATATTGGGTTCAACTTTCGGTTTTTCAAATGGGAACAGGTGCATGTTATAATCAAATTCATATAAAATTTTCTCGGAAATTCATTGTTGTAGTGAGTTCCACCGGAGCAGGCGACATTGAAAAAGATTGGTTTAATTGCAGACAAGACAGGCATACAAAACCTCAGTGTCGTTTCTTAATGCCGTTCGCCCTCGCTGCGTAATTGGTAAGGTAAAACAGTTTGGATCATGGGTACCGTAAGGGTTCACCAGCCAGCAAGAATCTCCGCTTGGAGGTGTACAGTTCTATCAAAGTCGTTAACACTATAAACGATGTTTCTGCACTGAAATCTGACATAGATATATTATGTAATTGGTGCTTTACCTCGAATCTGTCTTTAAATCCCAATAAATGTACTACAATCCCTATTTTCTTAAAAAAGAATGTGCTTCGACATATATATGTCGAACTCTCCTTCGCAGATCATGTCAGTTGGATCTTATCCAGAGCTATGAAAGTACTTGGTCTACTCTATAGATTTCCGGAAATACAAACTTTTCCTGCCCTTTACAGTGTTTTATAAGGCTTTTATCTCTCCGATCAATGAATATTGTTCACCTGTATGGAATATGGCAGGGTACTTACTAACAGCGCTAGATTTACGTATAAGCTAAACAAGCTATAGCTTAGGGCCCTACTCGCTTGGGGGTCCAAAAATAAAAAAAAGAACCGATTTTAATGTAATTTACAAACAACGAGAAAAAGCAAATAAGATAAAACGCACATACGACAATGGTGTTTTGTATCGTTATGTACTTGCTTTTATGAAGCAAGTAATAGGGCTCTATTTCTCAGCCCCACTTGTAATGAGGCCCCTGATATCCAGCCCGGCTTATAATGGAGCCCCTGTTTCCCAGCCCTGCTTGTAATGGGCCTTTGTTTCCATATAGCTATCCATTAGGCCCATAATTTAGCATGTAGCATATATTCAAACCTAAAAAACGGCAATATTTTGTCGCTGAAAAAGAAAGCTTGACATATAAATGTCCCCTTTCAATAGCTTAGGGCCCCATCAAACCTAAACCCGGCACTGCCTACTAATCTATCTCACATTGACTCTGTATTAAACTTCTTTCTTGCCATAGTTAGAGTTAGAATTCCCGAGTTTCGTAATTACTCGAAACAAGAACTAATGTATTTAATGAACTTACGTTCCCCTGACAAACGACGCCGTGGAGCTGATATACTTTACCTGAATAAGATCATCATTGGCAAAATTGATTCTGAATTTTTGCTATCACAGATTATCTTCCGTGTTGCTCAGCGGCGAACTCGCTCCCTCAACTTGCTAACTTATGAGACACTTAGGTTATCAATTGTAAAGCGCTTCTGGTTTTACTGGTTAGCGCACGATTGATGAGAACTTTGTATATTGAGACTTGAAATTTTTTTCTGTATTTTATTCTATTGTGTTTTTTATTGATGTTTTTTCTTTTTTCTTTGTGTTGTACAGTTTTAGCTAATTGGCCTAGTGCTGTATGAAACTTTATGAATAAATAAATAAATAAATAAACAACCGGGAAGACTCCTGCATCCATTTGTGACTAATGATGAAACATTAATCTGTTTCGATAATCGTAAATGGTTAGGAAAGTGGTCTGAATGTGATCAAAGTCTTGGATGGTTTCTAAAACCCCTTCTCAACCTGTAGAATGTGTGTTTATTGGAATTGGTGGCCTAAGATGGGTGCGATCCATTATGTCTTTTACCGAGGTGAAACCATCACTGTGGACTGTTGTTGGACTTCATAAAATGACCGCAAACTTGTGCGGAAGCATCCACGAAAATCTACAAATGTCCTTACGTTGCCCAAAACAGCACGTCCAAAATATTGCTCAAAGGAAAGTGAAAGAGCCTTCATAAAATGTAGTACGAAACACTTTCTTGCATATCGTATTTTCCGGATGCTTCGTCCACCAATTACACTGCCCTTCGGCATCTCAATTACTTCTTGGCGGGGAAGGATTTCTCTGATAACCAGGAGGTCCAACGTGCGATTAAAGACTTGTTCATATCTCTCGGGCTCAAGAATTCTTTTGTTATGGAAAGTAATAATGGGCTTACTGATGGGAAAAGTTTGTGGCTACGGCCCTAGACTACTCTGACTAGTGAGGTTGATTAGTTTTCACATGTTTAACTTTTGAAACCGTCACACGCCAGCCGGAAATTGCAATGGCTGAACCTAAAACTTTTGCTTCCTATGTATAGTTTCTGCTAGTGAATCGCAATGTTGTTACAAAATACAAGGCTATCTACTGGCGCTGTGGGAAGATTTCTTTCGAGTTGCTAGTGTGAGGTCCCAACAACGGGTCAACACCGAAATTTAAGAATGCCTTTAGTGGTGGTGAACGAACAAAACAAAACAAAACAAAAAGAAAAGAAGGACCCCTATATTATATTGTTCAAGTTTTCCTTTTTTTCTAGAACTAAAGTCTTCGAGTATGTTTGCTCTTAAAACAATTTGAAAGCGCTGGAAGAGGTAAGTTCTCATTCCGAGCTGACAATAAGTGATTTGTGTTATGGTGGATTAAGGGATTTATGTTTCTGAGGCTTCCTAGTAATCTTCAAGACTTAGGTTTACAATTATTCGATAATGAGGAAGTGATTTTAAAATAATTCCCTACGATAGCTTTCGTTAAAAAATATTCGATTTTTGTGGCATTGGTGTAAATGTTGAAAGAGACTTTATTACAATTCCCACTACATATGGTCCAAATCATTTAATAATGATGGAGTGCATTAATGCTGTCCATTCAATTTAGAAAACTACGTTCCGTAAACATTTCGGAAGAAACTCTCCTATTTATATACAACGTAGTAAAATTGATAAAGGATAAGGCGAAAAATATTCAATTGAAAAAGAGCTTCTACTTGCTTCTAGTACAATGCACAGCATCACTAAGTATGTTTATAGTATGCCATTTGCATAAAATATTATTTGTTTTATTGTCAACGGTAAAATTATAGCGAGTGTACTTTTTTCGTTTATTGCTAGGTCTGAATTAGCGAGATTTTGTTAATTTTATATCCAAATTCTTCAGAGTATTAACCAATTAACTAAACTTTCAAGGTAAAATGTAGATGTTGATGCCACAACAGTTTCCTACATATCTGGTCATAGAGTTTTTAATATTTTTACCATCTCAGGCAAATGTAGTAAGCTTGGTTACAGAGTTTTTAATGTCTTTACCATTTCAGGTAAATGTAGATAGTTTGGTTACACAGTTTTTAATATCTTAACCATCTCAGGTAAATGTAGAAAGTTTGGTCACAGAGTTTTTAATATCTTTACCATTTCAAGTAAATGTAGAAAGTTTGGTCATAGAGTTTTTAATATCTTTACCATTTCAGGTAAATGTAGAAAGCTTGGTCACAAAATTTTTAATATCTTTACCATTTCAAGTAAATGTAGAAAGTTTGGTTTCAGAGTTTTTAATATCTTTACCATCTCAGGTAAGTGTAGAAATTTTGGTTATTCTCCTGGTGGAATGCGATGTTATTAAAAATATAATTTCGTGAGTTTAAGTATAGCTCTATCTCATTGTCAATATACGTTCTTTAGTATAGAAACAAATTCAACATATTCACTTGAGACAGAAAACTATTTTAAAATAACATACGAGACGTGTATTTTTAACGAAAGGTTTGCAACTCTGTAAATTATATTCCTTTCTGTCTCTCTTCTTTTAGGTAGTTTTTTCATGCCGTTCCATTTCCCATACTTTTCTACCTACCTATCTTAAGAGAATACAGAATCTTCTTTCTTTAACTCATGTCCCCCAATTAAACTTCTCATTTCCTCCAAGAACTTGGGGAGATGGGAACGGAGTGGGAGAGAAGAGGAAAGAAATGTGGTTTGGTGATAGGCTCTCGTGTGTGTGTGTGTGTGTGTATGTGTGTGTATATATTGGAGGGGATGAAGCAGCTGTGTGACTAGGAAATACAATCAGAAATGCTTCAATAATTTCCTTCTCAAATTCCTTCTCTTTTTCTCTTCGACTCGTCAATTGGTTCAAATAATACGTAGATGACTCATGATATTTCTTTAACACAAATTAGAGTTTAAGTTACTCTAATCTATAAATGCACTCTTAACCCGCCGTAGCATGCGCCGCGGAGTCACACTCCGCGTATAGTGAAATATTAGTTTTCTTAAATCTGTTAAAAGAGTTTGTGTTGTAAAATATACTTGGGCAATTGTAAAAAAATATGCAAAGAAAATATTAAACAATTTAATATCACTTCAAAACAAAACACACATTAAAATAGGATAAATAAATATTGCGGAGTGAGACTCCGCGCTCGTGCCTTGATGTTACAATTGACCACGCATGCTATGGAGGGTTAATAAAACATTTATTTATACGAAAAAGAAAACTAAATCAATGAACAAAATTTCAAATAATAATTTCCAATCGGAAGACCTTAATACGTTTAATTTCTACATATACTCAATACCTCCAGTGGCGTTGTCAGATAATTTCAGGCGACTGAGCTTTCGTAAAGCCTAAGAAATATTACACAGCGTAAAACAGGTTTTTTTTAACCTGGGGATCGCGACCCCTAGGAGATCACGAAGATAAGTGAAAGATGAATGAACTGACCAAATTTGGTTTTAGTCCATTGACTTGTAGGGAAGTTACTGTATTCACTATATACAAGAAATGGGTTCTACTATTATAGAAATAGATGGATATCATGAGATCTCCACAATAGGTGCATTAAAAGTCCCACACAAGCTTATTACAAACCAGAAATCATACGGGGGTCGCTAGCAAGAGAATGTAATAAAATCGAGGTTATGATAGGAATTAGGTTGAGAACCACTATTGTAATGTATAGTAGAGATGGTACACGGGATATTTTTTCCACCACCTTTTTATTCTAAAAGTTCCATACAGGTTTACGTACACCTGTACTACACATAAAGTAGCTGTCTAATAATAAATCTTTCTCTATAAGTTTGAACCTCCTGCCGAGAGCAGTGCGGAGACAAAAGGAACCTCTTACCCATAGTACTGCAGAGGTGCATTAATATCTCTTGCCCAGTGCAGCGCGGAGATTAGTAAGGTTAGGAAGTCTCTCTCGCCCAGAGCAGCTTGGAGAGAAAGGTAGAAAAGTGAGTGATATGACTTCTACAGGACACAGAGCGTTCTGTATGCTTGATTTTCATGCGAGTTCAAGTTCAACGGAATTTTTAATGGAAAAATTAGGGTATTTATGCCGCCACTTGAAACAACTGTGGTTGAATTGCGTGAGCGCATCACTGCAGTTGTGGCCGATATCGACCTTGACATGCCAAGAAGAATTTGGCAGGAACTTGATTATGAACTATGTAGGTGTGTGTCGTATACATCGTGAATCGCATATTGAACATTTATAATATGTTAGAAGAATTTTTTTTGAGTTGATCAATCAGTGTGTGTAATCTTTATATACACACGCGTAATTAAAAGCAAAAAAAAAAAAAAAAAAAAATTGAAATCGGGAGCATTATTTAACTCACCCTATATGAGGTCCTCAAAAGATATGAAAGATATGAGATTAAGTACTTGAACCTCCCCTTGGTGAAATCCTGCATACGTAACTGATCAAGAAAGTTGGAAATTGGCAAAAAGTTACGTAAAGAAATATGTTAACCCAACGTAATTTAAACAGTATGTAGGCCACCAAAATAGAGAAGATCGTTACGTCCCACTGATTTCAGTCTCAGAAACCAAACCATGTTAAACCTCAGACAAGAAAATTTTTATCTTATTTTCATTGTTGTTTATTTCTTTTTCTTGTTTATTAATGACCTGTAAACAGTGATAAAATATTCTAAATGTTTGCGGATGACATGGAATCATATAGAGAAATAAAGACCAACAATGATGCTTTGCAATTGTAGAAGGATCTGGATTATTGTTTAGATGAAGAATTCTAAATAACCTACTTTTTAATGTGAAAAAGTGTTTAGTTATCATCTTTTCTAGAAAACATAATCCACTTCGTTTTTGAGCATATGCTGAACATAGAAGCTATAAAAATAGTTGAAGAAATAAATGATCTAGGAATAAGGTCAAACAATAAATCATATTTTAATACACACATTTTAAAAATAGTTAATGACAGATATATATATAAATCATTGAAATGTCTAATCAGAAACGCGAACGAATTCACAAAATATGCCAGCACTAAAGATTGTATTCAATAAACTCTTTCGTAGGAAATTGGAATATCTTTCTATAATTTGGACATCTTTTTTATAATTGTATCGGAAGGAAAATTGAAAAAATACAAAATAAAATACAAGATACTTATACTATAAGACATATAAGAGGGCACCATACGAGGAAAATAATATGTAGAATTCAACCTACCTAAAGAAAAAATTACTTTAATTTTTATGTAATAGAAAGCAATTTATGAAACTTGTTTTCCTCTGTAAGTCTGTGAGTGGAGTTATAACTAATAAGTAGTTTTTGAAACCGTTATATTTAAATATCAATAAGATTCTTTTTTTTTACGAATAAGACTTATATTTTATTGTTAAAAAGTCATATTCAGTAGCTTCTTCAAATCCCCCTGTAATTAGACTATTATGAAAGATAGTAATCTTATAAAAAAATGATTGCTGATGTTAATTTTGCTATGTTCATTCGATGTACTGTACATGAACACAGTAAAGAAAGCTATGAATTTTTGTCAAATTTGATAAAACAAGTACAATGCTAAGTTTGTGATCTTTGAATACATAATGATATTGTTTTATAATGATATGTCCTAGTAGAGAATCCCTGGGAATTCTAACTTAAATGAACAATATGATAACTGTATTGTGGTTGAGTTTCAAATTTTGGTTGAATTTTTTACGTTCACTGTTTATGATTCGCCAGTTTGTTATTGTGATTTCAGTTAGTTTTAGTATTGCTTAACACATTTTCTATTCTTGAGAATATTCGTTTTACATTTTTATGTTTTGGATTATATAATCCTATTCTAATCGAGGTAATTTCGAAAGGAAAGTGTGTAACTTTGTGATGAATTTTGTTATTTATCATTCTTTGATAACTATTTTCTTTTCTCTTCTTGCAACTTTTACTAATTTTTACTACGTTTGTACTTTATTCTTGTATTTTTTCAATGTATTTTTGTTTTATCTTTATAGTGCATGCAACCCAATTGTAATTCTTGCTTTAGCCTTATACTAGTAATAGGTGTAAATAAATCTATCATAAAATTGAAAGTGACTATGTTTGTAACTTAATCTCTTGAACCTCCCGACCGATCTCGATAAAAGTTTCAACAAAGATGAGGTTTTGACCTGCGATGGGTTCTATCATATCACTTTGAAGGTGAAACGTAGGGGAGGAGGAGAGAGATTTAAAAAAAAAAGATCGAAAATGACCGATATTAGTATTTAATCCATAGTTTTCGAGGTTGCTGAGATGAACAGTAACACTTTCGATTCCGTTTAAATCCAAATTCCGCATCAAAACTTGGGGAGGGGGAGATATATAAAATCATCGAAACTGATCGATATTAGTGCTGAATCCATAGTTTTCGGATCCCTGAGATGAACAGTGACACTTCCGATTCCGTTTAAATCCAGATTCAGCCAGCAACTTGGGAGAGAGAAAGATATATAAAAATGATTGATAATGACCAATATCAGGATAGAATCCATAGTTTTTGGGGTCGCTGAGATGAACAGTGACACTTTCGATGCCGTGTCCCGCAAGATGGGGAAGGGGGAGATACATAAAAATCATTTAAAAATGACCAGTATTAGTGCCGAATCCATAGTTTTCAGAGTCGTTGTGTTGAACAGTGACACTTCCGATGCCGTTTAAACCCAAATCCAGCCACGCAATATGGGGAGGGGAGGGGAAAGAAATATAAAAACGATCGAAAATGACCGATATGAAGGAGCGCTTAAGTAATAATGTCTGACTAACGCATCATATTACTCTTTTTTCTTAATTTAACCCAGCGTAGTGGGTAATTGATGCTAGTAAATAAATAAATTTAAATGAAGAAAAGTGTGAAGTTAGTACAATAATTATGTCACTGAACACTCTTAATAATAAATATGAAAGAGGATGAGGAGTTTTAATACATATTACAATGTTGCCAACTCCACTGGAATAAATAGATTCACACACACAATTACGAAGCGAGAAATTGGAAGTAATATATTTAAGTCGCGAATAAAGTTAGTTACTTTTCATTACCACAAGATGCCACAACAAGCAACGTGTGGTTATGGTGTGGTTAGTACCAGGACTGACATTGTCTCATTTGCTTAGGTTTTCTCCTTCTCTCAGCCACGTCACAGATACCTTCCTGCTCTTAGCCATAATTTTCGTTCCCCATCTCATTCTAACACACAATATCTCATCCTAACCTTGCATTCTTTCTCTCACTGCAAACATTATATATATATATATATATGTGTGTGTGTGTCCAATTTAGCCCCTTTGCCTCACCCTCTCTACCATACGCCACTGAAGCGGTTGTTGAACAGACGGGTAGCAAAGTCATTCATCACTCAACTGCGGTCACAACCGGCAGAGGCGCTGGCAGCGAACAAATGACGATTGCAATTTTGGGTCACACAAAACTCCAGGTCCACTAGCCATCCTTACGTCATTCACGCTTGTCGACTGTCCCGAGTGCTTTTCTGTGCTAAACATAACGCAAGTACAGGTTCCATCTGGTGAGCACCGTGTGAAATTGCCGGTGTAGTAGATAGGGAATTCGGACACCAGATCTGAAATAAAACCATTGCGTCACCGATTACAGCCCACATGAGTCTGCTGCTTCTTGACACGATCGGAATTTATTAGAACAAGCTATCTGCTCTGTAGAGGAGCGGTATGTCAGTATTAAAGTTATCTTTTTTTTAAACTTTTTTTTTAAATAATAAAAACCATTTATCTAGTAATTCTTTTATGTAAAACGCTCACAGGTAAACTACTTAATCGTATTTATTGCAATATTAAAGTGATAAAAGGTTATCAAAGAAAAAATCAATTGAATAAGAATTAGAGTGTGATACATATTTTTTTTAAATCGACTTTTTTTTTGTGTGTGTTTTCAACGTTGAGTATTCTTACTGGTTGAAATAATATTGAATAAGTTATTCCCGCCTCCAATCAACAAACACAATGTTGATTTTCAGTTTTAAGTAATAATAAAATTTGAATCAACTTATGATATGTATTAACTGTTAATATTTCAATAGACGAGGCAATCAAAAGAGAAGACAAGTAATAGCTTTACTCTATAATATATGCCCTAGCACAAAACACAAAGGGTCCTGGAGTCGCGGTGGCTGAGATGTGTAGTGCTTACCTTTAGTGTGTGGGGTCCCGGTTCGATTCCCCGTCCAAGTAAATTTGTGATGAACAACCTAGTGTTCGTGGGTTTTCTTGGGGGTACTCCCGTGTACTCTCACAATCTTCTTCTACTAATTCTTCCATTATCATTCACTTGCCTTAATCATCCTTCTCCCTTAGCCTAAAGGTCATAATTGTGGGACGTTAAACTCAGACACTTCATTTCACTTTTACGAAGGATCCTAGGGAGGTTAATGCTAAGCATGAAGGATTGGGTATAGGTGATTGCGAAACTAAAATAGAAAATATACTTTAGTCCAACGTAGTTGCTTGGTAATGCGTCCAATTACAACGGAAGGTTATCGTTGGCCATTGACTGACCTACCGTTCCCTTTTTCCTTTGGCGGAGGGGGGTTCCTATATGTGCTATTTGGGTAACTTCCATCTGGTAAGTTCAGATACAGAAAGTAATAAGTTAAGATATTTTCACATTATTATTAGCGTTTTAACAAAAAGAAAAGCCAAAGTTATGACATGTAGCAATCGACATGTCTTATTAAACTGAACAAATGATAAGCGTGAGCAGGGGCGGCGATTCGGGGGGCAATAGGGGGCAGTTACCCCCCCGAATTTTTTTGAAGTGACCCCGTAATGTATATAGTTTCATTTGGAAATATAAAATTTCTGTATGTATTATTGGTTCATAGAAAAAATGGTGCCATATAATATTTGTCATTGCGTGAGTACGTATTGGTTATTTGTCTTCCCGTAGAGTTAAGAAATCTACAGGAACAGATCATGCCTTGTCTTCCCCCCACTTTTAACGTCCAATCGCCGACACTGAGCCTGAGTGTCAAAACTGATACACAGCTTTAACAAAATGGAGAAAAATATTGTTAACCAAAAAATTCATGCTGTAAAAGAACCATCTCACTTATTGAGGCAGGCGTGCATCCAGAAATTTTTGTTGGGAGAGGTCCAGGATTTGGAGGTGGGGCAATACTAATATATAAGATTGGACAGGTATTATTCTACACCCGGAAAGACAATAAGTAAATGTAAAATACTCCTACTTATATTTTCAGAAAAAAATATATAGAACTAAATTGTTTTCATAAGAGTACAGACGAAGTTTAAAATGAAATCTTCATGCTCCATTAATCATTTCCCGGTTAAACAAGTGTAGTTTTATTGATAAAGTGTACAAATGTATATCTTTGGGGGAGGGGCAAGGGCGCTGTTTATGCTTACGTTCTTAAATGTTCGCCATTTACTTAACTGGTAATGGACTGTCTTCTAACAATGGAAACTTCCAATACTTGTTTTTAGTTTTTATTATACCTTACTAATTGCTGGTTTTTAACTAACACTTAAAATAAACCACAAAGTACATATAATAACTTCACTGTGTTCATTGCACTTAAATAACAAACTTAACTTTAAAATTATGGAAGAAATGTTCGTGCCTCGTGCCTTATGCACCGTCTCTCTTCAACACTTTCCATCTTGAATAACAAATGAAATCTAAATTTCGTAAAAACAGTGTTTCCAGTTCTTAAAAATATTACTACATAATATAAGACTTAACATGCCGCCCGCCAAAAAAAGGGCTAGTGACCTTTTTTTTTAAAAAAAAGAAAAGAAAACAAACTTTGCATAACAACAAATAAAATAGACTAAAACAGGAAATAAATATACTTTAACATGAATGACATTACGATTCATCATTATTTGGTAAAACACAAAGTCCTCTAATTGAGCGTTTATATAAACCATTGGAAGTTCTAACAGTAGCCACTCGAACCAAACCGTCAGGTCCAGAATGCACTTCAGTGATGACTCCCAATTTCCACGATAGAGGAGGTAGCTTATCTTCTTTGAGAACCACCAATTGACCTGGCTGTATGTTTGCACAGCTTCTCTTCCACTTATTTCTTCCTTGTAGTTGTGACAAATATTCCATATACCATCTTCTCCAAAACTGTTGAAATTGTTGTTGGATCCTTTGCCATCTTTGAATTGAACTAATCTTCTCGTGATGTAAGTCTCGTTCTGGTAGCGCTGTCAATGGTTGACCAATAAGAAAATGACCAGGAGTTAATGCTACTGGATCATTAGGATCATTGGATAATGCTACAAGAGGTCTCGAATTTAAGCAAGCTTCTATTTGTGTGGTTAATGTTGTTAATTCTTCAAACGTGAGATATGACATTCCCATGACTCTCCTTAAGTGGTATTTAAAGGACTTAACTGCAGCCTCCCAAAGACCACCGAAGTTGGGCGAATATGGCGGAATAAAATGCCATTGGATTCCTTCAGTAGTTGCAAAATTCTTAATCCTTTCTTGATGGTCAGCTGTATGCAACAACTTTTCGACTTCTTGAAGTTCCTTGTTGGCACCAATGAACGTAGTTCCATTGTCGCTATAGATATGCTTGCATTTACCTCGACGAGATATGAATCTTCTCAAAGCAGCTAAAAATGCCTGACTAGTAAGATCACTCACAACTTCGAGATGGATAGCCTTTGTTGCTAAACACACAAACACTGCAATGTAGCACTTCACCTTTGTTTTTGACCTTCTGGTACCAGTTTTAATGTAAATAGGACCGGCAAAGTCAATTCCAGAATTTGTGAAAGGTCTTGTTAGTTCTACTCTATGTTTTGGTAGTTGTCCCATTAATTGTTCTGGTCCAGACGCCTTTAATCTTTGACATGTAATACACCTTCTAATAACTTTCTTGATGGCATTTTTACCATTAGGTATCCAATACCTTTGCCTTAGTGATGCTAGCATTAACTGACATCCAGAATGTAGCAATCGCCTATGTTCATCTATATATATAAAAGAGAACGCACAAATCCTTTGTGAACTCATCACGCTAATACGGCTGAACCAATTTCTTTCATTTTTGGGGGGTTATTATGATTTGGACCCTAGATGGTTTTTATCATATCACTTTAATTTTTAATTACCAGTGTCTTGAGATAATTGACCATTCAAGTGTCCATACGTACAAATCCTTTGTTATTAGTTCATCATAGGTAAAAATAAACGTATTTATATGCAACCCGCATGACCATGTGACTCGGCGGGTTAACATAAATGACAGGCGGTATAATTTTAACATTTACTGCAATTTGAAAGCGAAAAAGTAAAAATTATCTAAGTAACAAAGTTTATTGCGTTCCGGGGTGACCGCAGCGAAGCGGGGTGAACGCTGCTAGTGTTCCATAATTAGTCTTGTTAGGTGATGATCTGGTGGTAGAATAATTTGATGTTTAGCGTCAAATTCAAGTTCAGACATTTTTAATCTTCCACCAACTCTTAGTAATTGTTGAGCACATATGAAAGGATTGAGAGACAAGAGTTTGCTCTTATTGCTAACTCTTCCACTTTCTTTAAGATCAGCCATTTCCTTAGCATAAACTGAACTTTGAACTTCTCGTATTAGTCTGATTAAAACTTCTTCAATTTCTTCCAAAGTAAGAGCGTCTACATTTCTTCTCGATGCTTCTACTTTAGCATTCTTGAAAAACCGCATGCAATAAGCCAAGACTCTCTGAAGTTTGTTCAAAGTAGAGAATTTTTCGATCATACTATTATCTTGAGTTGTCACTAAGTAACTTGATTTTAATTTCTTCTGTTCAGGAATCTCTCTGAGTGGGGCAGGCTCCGTCTTAGGCCAATCAAGTGAAGAACACTGTAACCACTGAGGACCGTTCCACCACAAATTATTATGTATTAACTTGTCAGGACTTGTTCCCCTTGATATAATATCTGCAGGATTTTCACTTGAAGCGACGTGTCTCCATTCCCCTCCCACTTCTTGTACCTCAGCAACTCGATTGCCAACAAATGTTTTCCATCTATTTGGACTTGCTCTTAACCATGCTAAGACCACCATAGAATCTGTCCACATATACACCTGGGATATTCGTTGTTTTAATGCCTTAGTTACCTTTTTGACAAGTTTTGCTGATAACACTGCCGCACATAACTCTAAGCGAGGCAGGGAAATCTTCTTTATGGGCGCCACTTTGGACTTAGCACATAATAACTTCGAAGTAACTTGACCATCCTTGCTGACGGATCTTAAATACACACATGTCCCATAAGCCTTTTCTGAAGCGTCTGAGAAAGCGTGAACTTGAATGTCTATCAAGGTACCCAACTGAAGAACCATTCTGTCTACACTGATATCTGATAATGAAGGAATGAATTCAAGTACTGTCTTGCATCTTTGCTGTAGTTCTTTAGGAAGTGTTTCATCCCACTCCAATCCTGCTTGCCACAGATCTTGAAGAATTATCTTACATACGATTGTTATTGGACTAACAATTCCCAACGGATCAAAGATTGAAGCAATAATACCCAACATCTTGCGTTTTGTTAAATTATTATTCGACCTTTGATTTAGAGTGAATCCATTCATCACTTGAAGTTGATCAGTTGCTGGATGCCAAAGTAATCCTAATGTTTTGATTTGACCCTTATCGTCTAAGCGTAATGGAAGTTGTGTTTCTCTCAATTCTTCAGAGATGGATTCCAATAACTCAGTACTGTTGGAACACCACTTTCTTAGCAAAAAACCACCCTTTTGTAGCATTTGTATTAATTCGTCCTTTATCTTTAAAGCTTCCTCCAAACTTTCAGCCCCTAAAATACAATCGTCAATATAGAAGTCATTCTTGAGAACTTGTGCTGCCTTCGAATATTCACAAGCTTCTTCTGCACTTAATTGCTGGAGACAGCGAGTAGCAAGGAAAGGTGCTGAGGCTGTTCCGTATGTGACAGTCTTTAATTCATATACCTTAATGGGTTCTTCTTCTGATCTTCTCCACAAGATCTTCTGGAATTTACAGTCACGCTCATCAATCAAAATCTGTCGATACATCTTCTCTATATCTGCAGTAAAAGCTATAGGGTAGGTGCGAAATCTTAATATAATTGACTGCAAATCGTCTTGCACAGTTGGACCAACTTTGAGAACATCGTTCAGTGAAATGCCACTAGTTGAACATGCCGATGCATCAAATACTACTCTAGTCTTCGTAGTAGTACTAGCTTCCTTAATAACTGGATGATGAGGCAAATAATATCCTTGAGTAATATTAGAGTTGCCTTCCACTTCCTTCATATGCTCCAAAGTTTCATACTCTTCAAGGAATGCCACATAATCTGTGCGTAACTTGGGGCATCTATTTAGCCCTTTTTCTAGTTGTTGTAAACGCTGAATAGCTATCTTATAAGAATCACCTAACTGGGTCACTTCTTGTTTGAATGGCAGTCTCACTATAAAGTGTCCTGTTGAATGTCTTCTAGTGTTTGCGATAAAATGTTCTTCGCACTCCCTTTCTTCTTTGGATAGAGAAGTTTCTTGGATATCTTCTATTTTCCAAAACTTCTGCAGCTGATGGCTTAAATCATCGTTGTTGTGCAAAAAGAATGTTCGATGTTCTGGCGTGAAGTTGTTGTGCTTTGGCATCTGATATTGTCCTGAAACTATCCATCCTAACTCTGTATTTTGGAGAACTGGAAACGCTCCTGGACGCACCTGTTGTCCTGCTTTTAGTAGACTAAAGAAAAGTCCAGCACCTAACAACAAATCAATCTTACCAGACTTGTTGAAATTAGGATCCGCTAACTGTAAATTCGGTGGAAAGTTCCATTCTTTAATATCAATATCAGCATCAGGTAAATTTCCTGCTATTTTGGGTAATACAAAACACTCAACATCTACACTAAAATCACTTACAGCAGAGAATACTTGTAACTTACTTCCGTATTTAACGTTGCAACTTACATTGTTAATACCTTGTACAGGAACATTGATAGGAAATTTCTTTAATTTTAACCTTTGAATGAGAGATTCTGTTGCAAAATGAGATTGGGAACAACTATCAAGCAAAGTCCTAACCATATGTAATTTACCATTACAATCTTTAACTCGAACAACTGCAGTTGAAAGTAGAACACGCACACTACTTTTAGGCTTTACAGAGCAATAAGTACTAGTATTAACAACTTCCTGCCCTTGAGAGATTGACTTTTCCCCTACAGGTTCCGTAACAGAATCATTTTCAACACTGGCAGCATGATTAGGCTGTGATTTCTTAAAATAACTATGCAATAACGCGTGATGCTTGAGATTACATATTTTGCATGCACTTAGCGAACAATCTTTCGCTATATGATTGACAACTTTCAAACAATTAAAACAAAGCTTGTTCTGTTTCGCAAAACTTAATCTTTTGGATACACTTAATTTCCGAAACTCATTACACTTGTGCAACGCATGACTTTGTCGACAAAACGAACACAAAACATTAGTACTCACATAAGATTGTCTAGCATTTTTTACATCCTTAACAACATTAGTTTTACTGAGATGCGACTTTGATTGCGTAGACTTTACCAATTCTAAGGCCTGGCATTTATTTTCTAAAAAGACATGAAGTTCTTCTAAACTAGCAAACTGTTCCCTATTTGTTTGATTTTCAAAGTCTTTACGTGTTTGTTCATCTAGCTTTTCCAAAACTAGCTGCGATAACAATATATCCTCCAAAGGAGTATCTAACTGTAACGCCTTAAGTGCATTTACGTTACTTATAGTTTGATTTAATAATGTCCTTAAGTCCGCCACTGAATCTTTACTGACAGTCGGTAATGAAAACAATGCCTTTACATGAGCAGTTGCTATTAGCTTTGGATTATTATACCTTTTGCATATCATTTCCCAAGCAAGTTTGAAATTTTCACCTGTTACTGGTATATTCTCAACTAATTTGCTTGCTTCACCTGATAATGAGGACAACAAATAATGAAATCTTTGAATATCATCTAAACTCTGATTGTTTACAACCAAACTACTGAAAGTATCATGAAAATGTCTGAAATCTATAACTTGACCTTTAAATGTTGGTAGCTTTATGACTGGTAATTTTAGACACCCTGTATTCGCGGCTGAATCACCTGACGAACTTCTATTGCTACTACTAGCCTTCTCAGCTGTTTCAACAATTGACGTCATTTTTGCAAGAGTATCGTAGTAAGTAGCTTCAAACAGCTCTCTATCCTGTGTATATTTATCGTTTTCGTCCTTTAATTCAAGCTGTTTTTGCACTTCATCATATTCTTTGAATATATTGGGTAAACGTGCACACCTAACTTTAATTTGCATTACATCACCGTCTGCTCCAAATTGTTCAACAAATGTTTTCATTCTTGTAAGGGAAGCTTTAGCTAGGCCTCTTGCCTTTATAAGAGAATTAGTATTTGAATCCATTGCTTGTGATATATCTACCTGAAGTCCTTATAACAACAGACCTTTACACAAGTAAAAGAAACAAAAAAAATATACTTAGCTACGTGACTGCTACATTGCGCCTTTGTTTTTCTTCAGATTGCAATGCACAGCTGAATGTGTAGGCGCGTACGTGATAAGTCCACTAGGTCAATTTTGCTTCTGATTCGTAACACTCACTGTCTTTACACACACATAGTCAATATGAATGTTTGAATGATTCACTTATTATTTTTCTTGGCACAACACTTCCTCCATTCGGCACTGGAGGACCAAAAAAAACTGTTTATGCTTACGTTCTTAAATGTTCGCCATTTACTTAACTGGTAATGGACTGTCTTCTAACAATGGAAACTTCCAATACTTGTTTTTAGTTTTTATTATACCTTACTAATTGCTGGTTTTTAACTAACACTTAAAATAAACCACAAAGTACATATAATAACTTCACTGTGTTCATTGCACTTAAATAACAAACTTAACTTTAAAATTATGGAAGAAATGTTCGTGCCTCGTGCCTTATGCACCGTCTCTCTTCAACACTTTCCATCTTGAATAACAAATGAAATCTAAATTTCGTAAAAACAGTGTTTCCAGTTCTTAAAAATATTACTACATAATATAAGACTTAACAGGCGCCAATTTCTCAGTAAATTTTGGGGGGCCCATTCAAATGCGGAAAGCACATATGAGGATTTTAAGACAATTTTCATTCAAATTATTCCAAATAGTAAATTTACAAATACAATGAGGGGGCCTACATAAGCTTTGGGGTGGCCCGGGCCCCCTGAACCCCTCCAGGATCGGCGCCCTTGGGGAGGGGGTCCGGACCTGGTGGACTACACGTGGGTGCCCCGCTGTATTGAGGTGAAACGGATACTAAAATATACCCTCATTGAATTTTTCATTAGGATACTAACAAGACAATAGTATTGTATATTGTCAATGAGATATCGCCTATAAAATTGTCATTAACTCTTAATTCTAATTTCCGTTCAATTAAAATATTGTCCTCATATAATCCATAGATAGACCACATCGTGTTAAACAAGATAACATGCTCCAGTGTAAAGTGCCATGTATAATTTTCGAAAAAATCGGGAGGAAAAACGAACTTTAGTGTTGATTAAATATTTGTCATTCATAGCGAATAATAATTTTAGCTTTTATTTTGCTATTTATTCATCTATGCACAGGCATTTAGCAAAATAACTGTTAACTAGCAGTTAGTATCATCATTTCAGATTTTCCTTGAGGATTGGGAGACAAAGAAGACAAGGCCCCCAGATATAAATAAATATTCTTGTTTTTCATTGGTACATAAGGAGCTATTATATTATTTATTAACATGTACATGAATATCAAACTTAGGGTGAATTTCCCCCATGCCCTCCCCAAATGACGCCCCTGCTAGCAGTTTATTGTTTCTCTTTCCCTGACGATGGCATACCCTTTACACATATACCACTCCTGTGGTGTGAGCCCTCCCGGGATTGATTCCCGTGGGGCTACTCGGTCGAAAAGCTGTAATAGTTTTTCAGAGTAGCCATCCTGAGTGAGTTTTTTCAGGGTTTTCCTCATTTACACCAGCCAAATGTCAGGATGGTACCTTACATAATGTTCCAGGCCGCATCCTTCCTTCCCCAGCCCGATTTCTTTCTTTCTCTCCCATTCACCGAGCAGTGTGCTCGCCGACATACGTCATCCACCATAAAAATATATATGTGTGACGGACTAACATCGCCATAGATGCCGAAAGCCCAGAAATCTAATTCCTAATTCCCTAAGCATATACCACTTGTAAAGAAGAATTTAGAAAAATGTAGTTTGTATATTAGTACTTTTCATATCTATATATTAAAATGATAGGCTTATATGTTTGTGGCCAATTATTTTAATAATAATATGTCGGAAACCACAAGCTCTAGAAAGATGCCATTTTGAATGATCGATTGCAAAGGTTGTGTAGATTGTTCAGTTCTAATTGAGATTTAAATAACACGGCATTATTTCTTTATTACTTTTTTAGGGGTACACTGGAAGTGTTGAATTTTTTTTTTTAAAAAGTAAAGCATGATATTCTATGAGTTATACATTCCACAACCACTTATTTGTATAAAGAGATTGCATATCTCTCAGGCGTTTGATTCATGGCCAAATGCTAACGAAAAACGAAGGATAACCATTTCTCCAGTCTAAGATGAATCTTTATTGTTTGGAGTGTTTTGCCCAATGAACACCATATATCACTGACATTATAATTAATTATGTGTGTAATGTGTTTGCTTACTACGTGCAAAAAGAAAGAAAACACTTATCATACATGAATTAGAAACTCCAACCGGAAGTAGGCTAAAATCTTGCAAACAGTGCGAAATATTGAAAAAAATAATCGAAAAATCTGCCCTTTATGGTACCCCTTGCCGATTTTTATCAAGACGTCTTTCACTTGTGTCTGTAAAGGGACATATACAAATGTTGTAAGGAATAACAAGGAGATTCATGCTCATATGTAAATGACGCTCTGTGTAGAGAGCGCAGGTTCCGCTAGTCTAATATTAAGACGTACGAGAAATTTCGAGATGAAACGAGAAATTTATCGTCTCGTAAGCTGACACTACTATTAGTTGATTCTCATGCTCTCTGGATACCTATCGTGTTCGTGTGATGATTTGAGGAAATAGCTGTTTGACGATGTGATTGTTCACTGTTTTAGACCATGTGTCTATTTGTTTTGAGGAAGTGACCGCTTCTTTTGACGGTGGACCGCTAGAAGGAATGACGAAATGTGTATGTCTTACAGCCTACATCATTTGGAACAAATTACTGAAAGAAAAAGCTGACTATTGTTGGATCAGCATTTCGTAATGCTTAATACAATGCCTTTGATGCAACTCATGACAGTGTGTCGGTCCATTATTTTATACGCTATCCTTTCCAGATACTCCGATACACATAGATATATCTCGTGGTTATATAGTTAGAGCACTAGCCATTGTTGCAGAAGTTCCTGTTTTGATGTTTGAATTCCATGTTAAGGCGTAGGACTATGAATTCTAGGGCCTCGATCCTGAAAGGGGTTGCTAAGCTGCAATCTATTTAACTAACTAATCAAACATACTTTTTCCTCCTCAACTATTTTTGCACTATTTAAAATATTCATTATTTGTATCATTTCGACCACACATAAATATACGTATATAGGCCTACTATTGATGAAATCACAGACACTCCCATGGTTGGATTTATCGATAGCAACACATTTAAAAAAATACTAGTATCACGCTCAGGGCCGTAACTTGAAACTGTTTTGGAAGGGCAAGCCTTAATAGTTCGGCCTCTATATGAAGTTGAGCCGCTTGAAAAATATTTGTATTCGGCCCCCTAGAGTTTAAAACCTTAATAAAGATTTTTATCACTTCTAGGAGTCGCAATTGGCGTTTTACTGAAATAGGGACTAGGGCCTTATTCTTTAACGGTCTTCGCAACATTTGTGCATCACAACGCAATACAATCACAAATGACAATGTACATTTTGCGTTGGGTTTGCGTTTACTACTACGGAATGAGTCCCAGATTATATTTATGCTTCCTTTTAAGGAAATACAAGTATATTTTGCTCAGACGATGGGGCAGCAGCAGCACTTTAAATTATTTTTAGTTCTTTTGGAAATGATATGATGGGTCCATTCTATGATTTACAAGTTAAATCAAAGGGACAATATTTGACATAACTTAAAGACTGAAGGAAATTATATTATTTCTGAAGACCTTAATAGTAGACATTTTACTGAAATGGGCCCAGATAACATTTTTGTTTCTTTAATAGATTATTTGGATCTGGTGAACCTATTACATGATTCATTTGTATGTTCGTGCTGAAGTGATTAGTGACTTTTTAAAACTCGCCTTATCCATTTTAGTAAATTTTTCAGATAACTCAAAGAAACACCTTATTATTTTATTTTCCAATCTTAATATGCGAAAATTTGACTGTTGCTTCTCTGTAGTCTTAGAAATAGCTTTAGAATTTCATTTTAAAATTTAATGCGTATATACTACGAAAAAAAAAAATGTTTTGAAAATTAATAATAGCAAGTTTTGCACCGACAATATGGATAAGGCAAGTTATGTTGCGGAAATTTAGATTTAAATGAATAAAAGGGTTTAGGTCAATGTAGTATTTATGAAGTTTTATGCAACATTGTCATTATAAAAATGGATCCTTTCATTCTATTCTAGTTTAGAAAAGTACAAAGTTGAATACTGTGGGTAGGCTGGATTAAAACAGCTATCATTAGATTAGTTTTGTTAAAGTAAAACTCAACTAAATACTGTAAAGAGTCTACAGTGAACCAGCTGCCATTAGTTTGGTTTAGTGCAAGTAAACTAAACTAAAATAATAAATAGGCTTAAGAAAACCAGCTACCATTAGTTTGTAACACAATTTCTATAAAACTGCAAAATCAATATTAGATCATAGGTTCATCACAATCTGGGTCACAATCTGATGGTTCACACATGGGATTTTCACAAGTGTGATCTTCCGTCTCTACAGTGATGTTACTGTGCAACTCGAATACACTTTTATAAAATGTCAGGACACCATTTGCAGCCCAAGTTTCCCCATAATGTTTTACTAAAAGATTCTTAACATCTTTAAGCTTAGCTTGCTTAATGGATACCCCTTGTTCAACTTCCACTTTATAGTAGTCCCATAAGGTTTTACCTTTTTTAAGCATACATTTGCCAACTCCACTATCAGTATTGTAGCTTTGTTCCCCCCCCCCCTGATATGTACATTTTTGTTAGTAGTCTTCAATAGATGAAATCGTTTGGTAACATTGAATTTGAAATACCACTGAGATGGGGGTTTTGCCACTTGGCTGATTATTTTTTCCAGTCATACACAGTGCAGTCCTTATCAACTTTCTCAACCGTTCCAAATTTTCCTATCGTTTCCAGATAGGTCTCTGGTTCAACAATAATGGATTTTCTTCTTATCTCTCTCTCTATATTTGCAAAAACTCTGTCAGCGGGTAGGAATGAATGTCCAGGGATAGGGAAAATAAGTTGCACTTCTACCACATGTTCAGGAGCGTCTTGAGACAACCAGTACATACACATACTAATCATAATTGAATTTCGGTTTTGACCACCGCATCCATCAGCACACATCCGTACAGTCTTTATTCTGTCATCAAAGTCAATTTTCTGCAAACAGTTGTAGATACACGATGCGATTTCCACGGAACCTTTCGGGTATTCATTTTCGAGCCATGTGTAACAAAAACCATTACTAGAACTCAAACTACATGCATGTTGACGGGCCACTGTGAAATTGTACAAATACAACTGCCTACTGTAGTAAGTCGCCTGGTCTGGCAATTTTGAAAGAACTAAATTTTTCTGACAATCAAAGGACAGAGTGACCATAAAGGGATCCTCTTCGCTTAATTTAACATAAAATGCTTCAGCCCGTATCTTGTGTACTTTCAGCTACATGTTCAGATCAGTTTTTTTCCTCCTGGTCACGTTCGTTTTTGGCCATTTCGTTTAAACAACAACATTGAGAGCAGACACCAGTTGCTGGGGACCCAAAACCAATATTATATTCACTATAAAACACATCATTGAAAAAAATTTTCTTAACTTGAAGTTCTGGACCTACAGATTCATTGTACATCTTTCTTAATTTGCAAACATTAAGGTCACTTGAAGGATAAATTCTGATCGATTTTGCTCTACAATAGTGAGATTCAATACCTTTCAGGGATTCTAAGAAATGTCTAACAGACTGCTTTCTGTCTAAATAAACGGCTGATCGTCTGTCACCATCTCTTTTTTCTCTCGGCAATGCTCCTGTGAGTAGGTGATTTCGTGCAATTCTTTGAACTCGGTCTTTACTAACACTAAGTATAACAAGAAAAGTCTCCTGACATACCTGCATCTGAAATGTTTTGCATCCAGATACTTTCACAAAATATTTAAGTGGTGAAACACTTTTACGTTAACTGTCTTCACGATTTGGTCTCTCTCTTTTGGGCTTGCTCATTTCTGAGCATTTTAAAATATACAAATCTTGCATAACCTTAGTTTCATTTTGGTAAAAATTTCCATGAAAATCACGCACATCTTTCATTGTTAGTTTTCTACAACGAAATGTCTTCCCATTATGCTCGCAAGTGGGATACCTTGGCATACCTTGGGCTTGGAGGCTTTAATCTTTTCTCTTTCACGTTTTCTCAGTCCAACTTGCTTACGTCGCCCTTTGGTTACTTCTGAAGGCTGAATATTAATTTCTATATTCCACTAAATTTAAATAACTTCACCTATTTGTAACACGAAATGACAGTCAGTAATGAGTGATGAAGGCAGAAACTACAGAACACCTTAGTAAGACAGTAAGAGTGCCATCTGCTACTGTACCCATAATTCCTGCTCGTCAAAAACAAGCCATATGATTGGTCGAAATGGATAAGACAAGTTTTGCACCGGCACTGCTTAAAAATATAGCAAGTTTTACACCGGCAACCAGAATTCAGATGCGAATTACTGTTATTTGTAGCCACTTTTGACAATAATCGACATGATATTTAGAAAGAGCATATCCAACAATACTGAATTCAGTTTCTAATTCAAAAATGAAAAAAAGTGGATAAGGCGAGTTTCGAAACGTCACTACTCAAGTAATATGAATAATATCACATGAGATTAGGAAGTATTATCTTGAAGAGAAAATTTCCCAAATATAGGGAAATTTTACATGTAAATTTAGCAAGAAACGAGAAAATGGAATATTTAAATTTTAGCAATCACTGATTGACCAATACAAATGCTTAAATTTTTCTTTGTTCTTCAGAAATAAACCAATACAATAGCAATTAGTTTGTACGTATGTGTTCAAAATAGCATAATTTACATCCAGTGTCGGATTTAGGTTTGATGGGACCCTAAGCTATCGAAGGGGCCCTTTATACGTCAAGCTTTAGGAGTCCTCTATTTGTCAAGCCTTCTTTTTCAGCCACAAAATGTCGCCGTATTTCGGGTTTATATATATGCTATATGCTAATTTATAGACCTAATGGATATCTAGACGAAACAAGGGCCCATTACAAGCAGGCAGTGGCATATTTACGATTTTGTTTCGGGGAGGACTTTGCTAACCTTCGGGGGGGAGGCTTTGCTTGAAAATGTGAAAATTCTGCAAGATATTTCATATACTTTACTATAATTAGTAAGATTTCGGGGGGGCTTAAGCCTGGACCCCCCTAAATACGCCACTGCAAGCAGGGCTGAGAAACGATGGCTCCATTATAAGACGGAGTGGACAACAGAGGCCTCATTACAAGTGACTTTGAGAAATAGAGCCGTATCACTTACTTCATAAAAGCCTAGTACATAATAATACAAAACACCATTGTTGTATTGCGTTTTATCTTATTTACTTTTTGTTTTTGGAAATTACATTTTTCTTTAAGTTTTGGGGGTCCCCAAGTGAGTGGGACCCTAAGCTATAGCTTGTTTAGCTTATACGTAAATCCGGCAGTGTTTACATCCATTGTTTGCTGGGTATATATATATACAGGGTGTTTCAAAACAACACCGACAACCTTGGGAGGTGATTCCTGACACCAAGATAAGACAAAAAGTATAGACCAACCTGGGCGCATAAAAGCTTCCTTTCGGAGTTATAGGCTCCCGAAAACATGAAAAAAAATGAACTTTAAAGGTCTATAGCTCCAAAACTATGGGACATAGCGTAGTCGGGTCAAGACTTCACTTAGGATATGTGCACTATCCAAAAATATATGTTTCGGAATGCTAAGTACTCACGCAACAATTTTTAAAGAAAGAGTTTGGCTACAGGCATATAATTTGAAGTACTCACCAACTACCTCTATAAAGATTGTTGCGGAAGTACCACAGGATTCTGAAACATGGATATTTAGATAGGACACATGCTAATTCCTAAGTGAAGTCTTGAGCACCCAGGTTGGTCTATACTTTTTGTCTTATCTTGGTATATATATAATCTCGGGGCCATGAATAAGCGACTATTTTTCCTGGAAGAGGAAAGACTTTCCTCTATCCTCTGTGGCTTAGCAACCGCAAATTGCACTGGAGGAAGCGAAGGACTCAATGATGCCAGATTTCTAAACTGAATGAAGTGGTTTCTCTCTGTTTTGAAGGTTTCCATTCCAGAACAGCAGAAGTAAAAACATTTTTGTTTTAGTTCACCTAGACCTAAGTTGCATTATGATAGTATTCGAAAGTTTTCGATAAAGTGATATGTTTATTTATTGCCCATAAAAGATCTGTAGGAAACAGGAGGGATAAAAGTAACTCTACTCAATTTCTCTCAGAAAAAAAAAACTATAAATTACACTGGACTCGTTACTCAAAATGCATTTTCATTATGTTCATTTCAATAGGATTTATCTTTTAAAAATCTCTAATATGCCTGATTCAATTATCGCTTCTATGAACTGTACTTTTCTTTGAAAAAAAAATCAACGATCAAGAATCTTAATAACTATGAGCTATGTTTTAAGGAATCTTCCCAAGGGCGTAAGCCCCACAGCATCTCCATCATGTGTCGGTGCTGTGCCATCAGTTAATAGCTCAGAATAATCTCTAAAATACTCATTGAATAAATGTGACAATTGGGGATGAAACTAATGCACAACACGGGACTTAACTGCAAAATTATGGTTGAATTTAAATAAAATTCAAATGACTATTGAGAAAAGATGAGAGAGAGAGAGAGAGAGAGAGAGAGAGAGAGAGAGAGAGAGAGAGAGAGAGAGAAATAGGTTATGACTAGAGACCGGATGTTTAGGCACTAAAAACCTGAAAAATAGGCAGGCAAATAGGCACTAAAAATTTAAAAAATAGGCAGTAAAATAGGCACTAAAATGTAGATCGAAATAATGAAGATAAATACTCAATACCATTAAAAAATAGATTCAAGTCATAAATAATGCTCAAAGAATATAGAAACACTTCTTTGTCACTATCTTCTTTTATTGTATATATAAAAACGAAGTTTGTTATGCATTCCATATATACTGGGTGAACCTGAAAGATGTGCACATAAATTTGGGAGGTGATTCGTGACATCAAAAGAATACGAAAAGTCCTCTTGCATGTTGTGGAATTCCGCGTCGTATACGAGTGACAGGGGGACCAACTTGGAATCGAAAATCGAATCCTGACAATTGGAGCGAGACATAAAAGTGTGCACATACTTTGGGAGGTGATTCGTGAATTCAAGAGGACTTTCTGTCTTCTTTTCATATCACGAATCACCTCCCAACATATGTGCACATCTATCTGTTCCATTCCAATTGTCAGGATTCGATTTTCGATTCCAAGTTGGCACCCCTGTCACTCGTACACGACGCGGCCACATGCAAAATGACTTTTTGTCTTCTTTTCATGTCACGATTCACCTCCCAATGTATATGCAAATCTAACTGTTCCATTCCAATTGTCAAGATTCGATTTTCGATTCCAAGTTGGCATCACTATCACTCGCACACGACACGGAATTCGACAAACTACAAGAGAACTTTTTGTCTTCTTTTGATATCATTAAACACCTCGGAAGCATGTGCACATCTTTGAAGTTCACCCTGCATATATGTTGTAACGTACCACGTGCTTGTATGTATCCTCGTCGCCAGAAGTGCCTTTACATCGCAGTGACGGGTATGTGACCGCGCAGTACTCCAAGGAAGGGATGGTTGTATAAGAAGTTTTTATTAATTTTGAAGAGTTTTTATTTTGACTAAGGAATTAACATAGGTATAGGGAGTAAAGACACAGATTTGAAGCATCAGTGCACGAAAAGATTCGTATTCTCAGTTTTTCTATTTATTGTTTTATATGTTAAGTTAAACACCACAATATGTATCACTGATATCGCAGATCGTATTATTTTGTAAAATCGTGTCTCTAATCTATTATCAAAATATTCATCTCCAGTCAAGATGTAGAGAGAAGAGAAAGAGATAAGACATATGTAATATATGTATATGTGACACAATAAGTAATTGTAGAAATTAGTTAAAGGACACGTAAGAGAGCGAAAAGGAGGTCTAGAAGTCTGAACTTTTTAGAAACGTCCTAGATAGGTGAAAATATAGTTAAAAATTGCAGAAGATATCATGTAATTTATCTTTCTTTTCTTATATCCTAGTATACTTTTTCTTTTACATCCAAACATCTCTATTCAGAATTACGAGATAAAGGTGAAGAGAGAAACATTTCCATCTCAAGAATTATATCAGAAAAAAATCTTTTGACTTAGACTAGATTCGAACTCGCGACCCTTCAATCGAAGAGTGTGCGCTCTACCGATTAAGCTAACAATTGCTATTGAAAAAGCCAGATTTCTACAACTACTGGTTGCTGAATGGTGTGTATTAACGAAATTGGCCGAGGTAATTGCTTCATATAGCTATTGCAATAATAATAATAATAATAATAATAATAATAATAATAATAATAATAATAATAATAATAATAATAATAATAAAGAAGAAGAAGAAGAAGAACAGAATTTAAAAAGTCGCATTTTTAAAAGTTTGGTGTGCGAAGTTAGTCATAATATGAGATTATATTTATTATATATAATAAATGTAAGCGTGGTTTATTAGTGCGTGCTATTCAAAGTTGTACGCGTATGGTACAGTAGCCTTGTGTCCCACAACCATGAAGAAAGTTTCGGTTTGAACCTATGCGTGTCCTAAGAGGAAGGAGGAGATTCAAAGAAAGAAAAGTGGTTTAGAAATTATGCAAAAATAGAATATCTCTCGAGGTGAGGTGATATAGAGTTCAGCGTGTCTTTCAGCTGTGACTCTATACAAGGTGTGCATCTACGACTTAACGTGGAACCCGAACCACACGACTCCTGCCGGGAATCGTAACCCGTATCACCTCTAGCTCTATCATGGGTAACACAGGGACATGTAAAAAATAATCGAAACTGAACGATATTAATGTTAAATCCATAGCTTTTGAGGTCCTAAAAATTCCTAATTGAAAGATATGAGTGTTTATTCAATAGTTTTCCGGATCGCTGAAGTAAATAATGTCACCCCGATACCATAAAAGCCCACGTTTTTATTCTTCGTTAGCGGCAAGTTGATTCTTTTGCTCCTGCTGGAAATGGATTCGTACTATTTCATTCCGATTCAAATATGTATTCTACTGGGAAAACTTATCTCAAATATATCTTTGAAATATAAACCTATTCTTCCCGTGCAACGCCGGGTATTTCAATTAGTAATAAATAATTTAAGAAACAATGAGTATATTTAATGGAAACAGATATATGTATTTTTGAATGTTGTATATGTATTGCTAATTCATACTTTATCTAGTAGAAAATGGTGCACCCATTATATATTCTGAAGCAATAGGGAGAAGTATCGAAGGTATATTTTATTATATCTACTGGCGAATTTAGTGTGGAATAATTTCACACAATTTATTTCGAAACTATCGAGACGAGACTGTGTAGTATCTCACTTTCACCACGGTGTAGAAGGGTTATTACAATTTATAGTTTGTCATATTTTAGGTTCTGGTGTTGATTGAGACTCCCACAGTAAAGAATACTATATCAGAAAGTCAACTAGCAGCCTATAATTCCTTGTAATATTTATTGGATGATGTAAAGGAACGTGTTCAATATATATATAGTTTAGTTAAGGATCAACTCAGTTCTTATAACAGCCACTTTCTAACTTTACACAATATAAATAACATCCATTCATCACATATCATTATATTTATTTTCAATATTCATTTTCATATTATTATCATATTTATCACATTATTTTCTTTTTAGGGCTGATTTAGTAAGAAGACACTAAGATAATCTCATCAATATATACATATATGTATCATCATCCAGTTAATGATCCCTTTATTCTGCGTTATGACAACTAATCATTATACTATTTGGTAGATTTTAATTTGTACTTACAACATTATATATGAATTGCAGTTGGTATAGCTTTGATGTTTGATCCGAGGCACATATATTTTAACGATACATTCTACAATTATCCATCTTAACTCACTCACAAAATGTCTTCTTTACTATAAAATTATTAGTTTGTTTATCCAATAACGATTCGAAAAAAATATTTTTTTTTTAGATTTGGTAAATTTTAAATCACCTGGTACAGACCAGTATCCCTTAAAACATTCTCAAGAACATTTTGTAATGCGTCGCTCAGCTATACAATAGCGGCGCATTACAGACTCCCCCTTGTCTGATAAAAAAATATATATGTATATATATATATTTTTCATACTGAGCAATTTCATAAAACTTGTAACACTATAACTTGTAACACTAGAAACTTATAATCTAGTTTCTTGAAACATTTAGATAAATACAATTAACATAAAATAATTAACTTGAAAAGAAACATTAACAACATTTAAACTTTGCCAATTGAGCTCAGTATTAAACAACAAACACGTACTATCCATCCTAACACCAATATATTTTTTCTTTTTCTTACGATGGCAGTTTCCTCGGTTGTCCTTACACCGACATCGTCCTCTCATATCAAATTTCTTCTTTTGCCTCTTCCTTGAAATCACGCATCTTTTTCTTATTTTTCTTAGTTTGTGAGGTTTCCATTTCTCCAATTGGCTTTTCAAATATCTTTTGTTCCTCCTTCGTCTGTAGCTTATCTTCTTTTCCTTGCACTTCCGTTTCTTCCTTTCTTTCTTTCTATTGTTGTCCTGTTTCCTTCGTTCTTTCTTTCTATTTCTACTTCTTCCACTTGTCATCCTTTTTCTTTTCCACTTTGATCTATCGATTAGCTTTTCCTGGCACTTCCGTTTCTTTCTTTCTTTCTTTCTATGTAGGTTTCTCCCATTTCTTTCGTTTCCCAGTTTCTTGTTCCATCTTTCATCCGATTTAGCTTTCCTTCTTCTCTTCTTCTTTTTCCTAAGGTTCCACACATAATTTCGAGTTTTCTTTTTCTTCTTCCAGCACTTCCAATTTCTGATTTTCTTCCTATCTGTATATTTTGTCATAGTTGAAAATCCTTGAGATAATCCTTGTTCCAATTTTATACAACTGTTGTTTTCTTCCTCAGCAATAAGTTCCTCTTCATCATCTTCTTCTTCTACGTTAGCTGTATTACTTTCAACACTTGGTTCTTCAGCGTCTATCTTATCCATTATATGTTCTTCCTTGGCACTGTCTTCTTCGCCCTTTCCGACTTCTTTCGCACTGTCTTCTTCGTCCTTTCCGAGTTCCTTCGCAAAGTCTTCTTCGTCCTTTCCAACTTCTTTTTCTCTGTCAATGATCTTGTTTTGTTCTTTTCTATTTCCAATTATCTCATGCCGAATTTCCAAGAACTTATTGTCGAGCTGCAGAGTTAGCAATGAGAATTTTTGGTCAATTTTATTTCTTAAGTATTGTTCAAAATCAACGATGGTTCGATTAAATTCACTCCTCCTACCTTCCAAGAATTCTGAAAAGGTTTTATAGCTCTTAACATTATTTTCTGTCTTCATTATTTTCATGACGATACCTCGGATCACATCTACCGCTTCCAACTGCATTACTTTTCATCACTAGATGTTTTCTTTACTGCCGTCCAATGTCCAATGTCAAAAGCTAAAACCAACTATGATTGTATTTATGTTTAGGCCTCTATTTAAAATTTAATAATCAGCTGAAAACTAAATAAGTAAAATCAGTTCGAGCTGGAGCAACTAGGTTAGTATTTTGTTTATATATTAGTATTGATTGTCTATATACATATATTAGTGAGAATTTAATTCTAGTTTCATGAAACAGCCCTCAAAGAAATACGATATGTGAAATAAATGATGAAGTATGATTTAAATAATATGATGAAGTATGAGAATTGTATACAAATATAAAGAAGATAAAACGTAATGAATACGTTCCAAATGTAACATGTAATTTGAAAAAAGGCTGTTCACAGTTTTAGAGTTGATCTCAATTAAAACATTATATAGATATTCATACGTTGTTCTTAAATATTGCTTAACCTAGTTGACGTCTCATAGACTTTAATGCACAGCTTGATTATTAATGGCCAGTTTTATGCATGACTGATGGGGAGAGAGATCCTACGTTCTTCATTGTGGGAGTTCCTTCATTTGCGCACCGAACCTCCAAATTTTATATAATTGAACATGTACCTGTATTTGTGACAAGGTGCATATCATAAAATATATTGTATGGGTATGACGGACGTCATAAATAGATTTTTATGAAATGCACCTTGTCACACACACAGGTACGTGTTCCTTGTAAAAGAAATTTGTTGGTTCGGTGTGCTGATGAGAAACTCCAACAGTATAGTACAGGATTACAACATTTGATATAACCTCTGATAATTGGCGAATAGATAGTTAATCTATGCATAAAACCACATGATTTATCATACTGATCACGCAGTATAGGTACAAACAAAATAACATAGGATTACTTTATTTTAATCGAATTCTTTCTAACTTTTGAACAGCTTCTTCTAAATTATATCTTACATTAAAACATTTCAAGTATTATTATCATTAATATTCATTATACATTCATAATCGTCGAATACTTTTCATCACATTAAAATAATTCATATTCCATCAACATTCCTTAACATTAGATTCCATCGAGCTGTTTCCAAAAGATAGCATTAGATATTCGATATACTCATAACTTGAAATCGTAAAATATTGTTTCTCACCTATATATATCTTCTTAACTGCATACGGCATCAGAGGCAAATTATTGTTACAATACAGTTGGACTTTGCAATTTACATGTCGATCCGAGGCTTTGATTAATTTAGAGTTTCATATTTAATCTAAATTATCCAGCACAAAACACTAATTTACACGTACATCCTCAATTCGACTATTATTTAATAACGATTCGAAAAAAAGTTTTCTTACATTTTAATTTTAACATCATATGATGCGGACCAGAACTCTTATTACCCTTCTTCAGAATATCCTGTAATGCGATGGTGTAGATGTACAATAGCGGAGCATTACAACTGAGACCGCTATTTGTCGGTTGAAAGGAGACTAGGTAATACTGTAAATAGTCTCGTATTGTCTCGTTTTGATACCAGTCCTACTTCGGGGTTTGTTCTCTAGTAACTGGTTGCGTACTGCACCTACAGTATATAAGACGTCGTATATTTAAATGTTTGAGAACTTACCCCACCTCCACTTGACGGATCGTTCTAACTAAAACTACCAGACCGTTTATGTAATTTTGCGATATTTTCTTGCAACAGAGAATGAAAAATATAACAGTTATAATGTTGATCGCGCATAATCCTGTATAGATAAAAGGCACTTTATAGAGTGTCGGACTCCGTGACGTAAATACAGTAGTTACTGGCTTGGTAAGTTCATCACTGAACTTTTTCCGTCATACTCATGCAATGACGTCACCTTTGACACATGCTCGGGACAGGACCACAGGAGGAGTAACACTGGGTGATATCAATAAAAATAAGTAACTACTCCTGAGAAGTTCTGCTCGAGAATCGGAGTAACTACGCCTGGAGTAATCTTCTCCCTCAATTTCGTATCAATAAAACAAGCCACTACTCAGGTCTAGTCTGCTCCAGATTTATGAACGTTTACTCGCGCTTCTTCTGCACGTAGCACTGAGTCGTATCAATAAAAGAAGTGATTACTCATTTCTCCCATTCATCGCGCAGTCATTTCGTTGTTTTTAACCTATGGCGTAGTATCTTAAAAGCCATGAAACGGGCAAGTAGCAACGATAGCTTCAATCAAAGTGCATTTGTGGATATTATAAAAGAGTTTCCAGTGGTACTTTCAAAGTCACAGCTACCAGAAAGTAAACGAAGGAAAGCCGAAACTTTGAAGGTAATTACAGTGAAATGCAACGAAATATCAAATACATCTACGACTGAGACACAAATTCAAAAGAGAATCTTTAATATTCGAGCGAGAATAAAACAAAAATAAAAAAGAAGAAAAAATAAAATAAAAAAACGGGAAAGAAGAAAGTAATACTGAAACCATGGGAATGAACCTATTTGAGCTGATGGATGTTGATTGGAATCCAGCAATATCAAGATTAACACGACAAGCGCATATCACGTGTTGTCCAAGGTCTTTGTAGGTTGTTTGGCTTTAAGAACGAAATCAGACACTTGGCTCCTTTGTTTTCTTTTTAAAAAAGTCCAGCCACCCACGTCATAAATCACGTCCATCTGATGCGTTTTCCACACCATACGTGTCCTCTTTCGCCTTGACATAAACAAAATACATTCTCATGTATACACCCTTTCTATCAACGTTGAGTTGAGTTGATTATTAGTTTAACGTCCTTTTCAGTAGCGTGCCTATATGAGACAGAACCCACTGATTAACGTGGAATCCAAACCACATGAGCTCCTGCCGGGAATCGAACGCGGGTATCCTATGCCAAAGGCATGTACGCTAACCGCTTAGCCACGAAATAGCTCTTCCTATTAACGTATTACTCTCCAAAATACTAGGCTTCTTTAATGCCACTTGTATATAGTCAAGTGCTCCGATAGCACCCGGAAATGTATATTGTTCTTGCCACTCTGCCTTTGCTGTTTGTATATTACGCACACTCCCGGAAACAATCCATTTTCAGGTAGTCATAGACAGTACTTTGAGCCACACCAGAATCCCCTGACATTCCGACCTTGAATCCCGGATCACTCACGTAACGCAAGAAAACCAAGGGCACCGATTTCTCTGTAAATTTGGGGGGGAGGGCATTCAGATGCAGAAGGTATATACGGTATATCAGGATTTTAAGACAAATTGCACTCTAATTATGCCAAATATTGTATATTCATAAATACAATAGGGGGCCCACATGAGCTTTGGGGTCCCGGGCCCCCTGGCCCCCACAGGATCGGCGCCCTTGAAGAAAACCCGCATCTTTTCATCATTACGTAGTCCACCACCCCGAATTTCGGTTGATTCTCCTTAAAAAATGTTGTGCTAATCACTACATTTTCTTTCATAAACTTATCATAAACTAAACTCTTTCATAAACTAAACTTTTTGTAATCTCCATTTCCAACATTTCTATGCAGTTTATAAGTTTTTCTACGTAGTAAAACAATCATATACTCTGCCATATTTCGCACGGAGTCACCTATTTAGCTTGCTCCACAAATTTGGAGAAGTTACTAGCATCACAGAGGAGTCTTTGATTTTTATTGATATCAAACGCGTAGTAGTTACTCGACTCGAGAATAGAGGTGTGGTTACTTCAAAAGGGCGGGGCTTCTCCGAGGTCAGCCGAGACGACTAGTGCTCAGTTCTCTTTTTATTGATACCAATGCGAGTAACTACTTCAAAATTGGGCGTAATGAGTAACTTCTTCGTTTTATTGATATCACCCACTGTTGTTTGCTTACTCGCTTGCTGCTGTCTATTCTCTTTGGAACCTGATGTGAAATTACTGCTTTATACTTACTTTCAGCTGTCTTTGCTATTTCTAATTTAGTTATATTAGTGGAATTTTATTCCATCATCGAAATATATTTTATTTCTTTTTAAATGTAAATAAAAAGAAAAGTCTATTTGGACAAGTTTCTCCACAACTCTAGAGGTATTGTCTTGGGTGCGCTTTTCTTTGCTTTTCCTTTAGGGCCGCGGTGGCTTAGTGGCAGAGCTTTCACCTCTAGTGCTTGGAGCCTCGGGTTCGATCCCAGCCCCCACTAATTGAACTTTGTGGCGGACGAAAACCGTGTGGGAGGGTTTCCTCGGGGTTCTCCCATTTCCTCCCACTTTCTTCATTTCATTCATTACTCATCATCACCGTCTCCTTTAGCCTAACCGGCATAACCGTGGGACGTAAAACTTAAAGATTTCATTTCATTTCTTTAACACAAATGCAATTAAAACCTGACTCTGAGAGCGCAACAATGTTATCTTTTTCGAAGGGTCAGTGATTTTGTGTCGAAGGTAATGTCACGCGAAGAGACAGGCTGCGCGTGGGCTTACCTTGTATTACGTTTAGCAACATTGCTCTTGGTCAAGTGGCCTATTGCTTATGCCTTTAGGTATTTGCCCTAAAGCTATACAGCGAGCTCTGTGCGTTCTGTTCCTCCCTGTCCCTGGCTGTTTGCGAAAATATTATTTGCTTTTCATACATTGGGATAAGAGGTAAGACACCTTGCATACCTTGGGGCAATGGAAGTAACATATAAAATGATCGAAAACAACCGATGTTAATGTAGAGTTCATAGTTTCGAGGTCGCTATAATATTTAGGCGTACAGCTATCAGCTATTTTCTGTTAGTGGTTTCTTCATATACGTACGTCTACCAAGTTAACGAACCTTGACTTATCTGCGTACAGTAGTTGGTTAGTGTGTCCTCGATGGCTATTTTTACTTTTTCCATGATCATCCCATACCATACAGTATTTTTTTATGTTTTGAAAAAGCTTGATTTTATCAATTCGTTAAACAACAATGTTTCTTTTTTTCTAACCATGTTTCTTAGTATTATCCTCTTCATTCTAACTAATTTAAATATTTTCAATAATTCAGAATTTTGACTAAAAAAATGTTACAATGATCAAGATTTGTATAAGATGAGGAGCCTTCATTTCTAAACATTGTCTTAACCGGAAGGGAAAACTTATAAAAAAATTGAAATAACTTAGTAGACGTAGAAAATCGATAGAAATAATGAACATCAACTATTAGTTGACTGTTAGAAGTATAGTAGATATGGTTCTCAACCCAAGTAGAAGATGCACTCTTTGCTTCATGAAAATAAGAAACATTTTTGAAAAATAATTACAGAAAAGTAATTTGATGACATTTACTGAGCGAACGTAGGTTACTGGTTGGTGTTGACGCTTCGTAATTGAGAGTCTCCCGGTTCAGGGAGATGACCCCCCTAAAAAATTCTTCGGGCCCCCATGCAAGCAAGTAGGCTTTTCTTATCCATTCGCCCAGGGAGTGGAGCGAATACTAAGAAAAGACGGGCGGTACAAATGGATTTTTTAAAAATCATTTCTGAGGGAAATTTTAATTTAAGTTCCTAATGGTTCAAATCGCTGTCCACTGCTTAATGCTCACTTTGTTAATATCTATTGGTTCATTTGTCATTCGTCAAGATTTTCATTTCTATCCTAAGTCGTTTCGTTTTTGTTTTATTTTTTTAATTTATAATGATGTGCGCTTTCACTTTTTAATAGTACTTTGTTTTTCATGTAATAATAATGAGCAACGATATAAAACCAAGTGACCATTTTAGAAAGCTACAAAACATGAAAGAAGATAAGATGCAACCGAAGGCTCTGCAAGGTTTTCTTCGCGTTTTGGACAAAATCATACAAATGTTGAGGTGGGGACTTGTCAATACTAGTCACTGTTAACGAAGCATTTGCAGGTCGACATTCTATTGAAACTGTAAGGTTATTTTACCTGATTGCAGTAATTTAATTGTTGAATTAAAATGGAACGATACGGTCATTTCGGTTACAGGTCTGAATTAAATTTAATGTATTTCAAAATATATTTGAATACAATTAGTTTTCACGCGGCATATAAGTATATAACTTGAAAGGATATAATTGAAAGCTATGAAAGGTCATTTGGATGACAAGTAGTTTTTTTTCAGTACCCTCACTTCCAATCATAGCAGCGTATACAATGCTTTTTTAAATTATAACAGTATAACAGTAATTATTAATCCATTCTCTGGTATTAAATTTAGATGAAGCGATATTTTAAATTAGTAATAATTCTAATGCAAAGTAGAGTTTTGATTATTAGTAACTTGTGTTCAGGGATGCGCCGACATAGGTGCTAGGGATGCGCACGAGACGAGTTGAGACAGGATTTTCCAGACAAAATTCGAGTCGAGACACGGTTCTTTCATTAGAGAAATATACATTTTCCGAGTCGAGACATCACTTTTATAGCACATTTTTGAGACGAGACAGCTACACATCTTGTCTCGTGGGCATCCCTAATAGGTGCAGTGTTCCTTTCAGAAAAAATCTTCCGGGGTACACTTAGTATTCAGAGGGCCACTGCTGCTATTCTTTTATTTATTATTATATTACAGACGTATTATATTGATCTCCCGGGGGAAAATGTCCCCCTAAAAATATGTGTGGACGAAACACTACACAGGTAGTCTGAGAGTCTGGATCCCCCAATTAGCACAATGTCAGGGGCAGATACACAAAATTATTTGCATTTATAGGCTATTCCGAAAAATCTTCGGACCCCAAAGATAAATCTTGGGTGCATCTTTGCTTGTGTTTACATTGTGTTTCTGCCTGATTTCGTACGTCTATGTTGGAAAAAACATGAAAGAATTGAATTGTTCTATAGGACTAAGGGGCCCTGAAAAGAATTTTTGCGAAAGAACCTGATTTTAAAGTTCTGCCACTGGATCGAGGACAAATTAAATATCAATTAAGACAGGCACTTTTGTCATTTGTTGTGTATTGAACTAGTCTAACTAAAATTAATAAAGAATTATTTGAAATCAAGTGTATCTCAAGAATGATTAAATGGACTAGCTTTGATGGCCATTGAAAATTACATTCTGAATGAAATTTATATTGATGCAATAATATATTTTGCCAAATTGAAAACCAGAAAAGTGTCTTTATAACATGAACTTTTCAGTAACAAAGAAAACGGGAAATTAAGCTAATTACCATATTTGTATCACTAGAAAACACTATTTAAATATGCTTTTAATGAAGTGTAAGAGGATATCTCTTTGTCAAAATCAAACTTGTGATAATCTTAGACTTGAAACTCATGAGTTTTATTCTATTTCGACTTTTATGTTTCAACTATATTTGTCAAAATACATCTTAGGTATACATTTTAGTTGTTTCCTGTGCTTATTTAATAAAAAAATATATAAATTATTAAAATTGGAACTTTGGTCATGATTCATCCACAGTTAATTAGGTTAAATTTCGCCATTTTCCTTTAATACTTACAGGAAGACTGAATTATTATATATTGAAAAATTTGTAATTGTAACAATTATCTGAAAAAATTTTGTCCATTCTATTCTTTTATTATCATTTAGGCGGGGGCGACTAAATATTGTTTATTTACACTTACAAAATGTCTACAACCGATCCTGTTACTGTTTATATATATATATACATATGTATAGATACTGTTTATCTCTCTATATATATATATGTATAGAGAGAGAGAGAGAGAGAGACAGAGACAGAGAGAGAGAGAGAGAGAGAGAGAGAGAGAGAGAGAGAGAGAGAGAGAGAGAGAGAAAGTTTTGACTCAGAAAAAAGTACAGAGGGATTTCAAACGAATTATACGTATACATTATCATCTGAACAATTTAACCCTAAAAATGCTTTCGATCACTGAAATAAATTCCTGCCTACGCTCCTGTAAAGCAGTAAGAATTTTAGGGACTGATCATGGGGTAATGCCTCCCTGGAGAAACGACAGTTCCCCAGAAATCATATCTCTGATAGGTCCGGATGTGACACCAGTATTTGTGTATTACCACTCCTCACTCTCAGTGTATTGAAACTTAAGTCAAAGGAACTGTTCTGAAATCTTCACCGGTTCTCTCCTCTGAAACCGCATGCGAATGGGGCCAACCTTGATCATATACCACATCTGGAATATTACCGTTTATGTCAGAGATCCCGAAAAATATATATTCGACACAAATAAAAGATGTTTTCGATTTAATTTAATTAATTAATTTATTTATTTAGCCTGTCAACCTCCTCTGACCTCCATGCCAACCAAGGCTTAACTTGAACTTAAGCAACATCGACAGCGTCACTATTCATCTGAGACCACGAAAACTAATACCATAACGATTTCGATATTAATATTGTTCATATTGAGTACTTTTACATGCCACTTCCCCTCTTATTACGGATGGCTTCAGTGTCTCGCCCCCACAACTATGGAGCAATTTCAACTAACTTACGTATAGCTATAAACAACCATCTGTAAAATAAATATGCGAGTGATCTTTTTCGGGGAGGAATTCATTAGCTACTTTTCCAATATCAATGTGGTGGCTTTTTTCGCTTTCCATGCTAACGATTGCCAAAGAGCTCAACTGCATTTGCACCACTTTCCTATGAATATAGATTTTAATGGCATTTACTTTACTGAGTGCTTGCTTAGGTTTTACTCTCGTCACAGAAAAAGTGAGATTCTGTTATAAATGAGTAGGGGTCTTAACAAATACGGAAAACTCTTAACAATGACACTACTCGAAATGAGTTTTCGCAATATAATGGAACAGTATTTTATTCGAATGTGAAGGAAATCATTGCATAAATTGACCCTTCCCTTCCTTAGAAGTCTAAGCTACAATACGTATATAATAATTTTGAATTAGAAATACATGCATCGAGTTTCATATCCTTAACTTTAAGGTCTCCTGAGTTAAGTAAATGAATAACCTTCCTGCTAACGAAAGAGTAAAGCTTTGCGCTTTAATGGTATCGGGAATGTAATTATTAATTTCAGCGACCCCGAAAGCTATTGAATAGACACTCCTATCTTTCAATTAAGAATTATTAAATTTTCACCCCTCCCATTAAACCTCCATGCCGATAATGCTAAACTTTGATGTGAACGATATAGAAGGTTTCATAATTCATGTACTCAAAAGCTATGGATTTAACATTAATATCGTTTATTTTCGATTATTTTTGCATGTCCTTGTGTCTCCAGGGGCGCCCATTAAGGGGGTAAGAGGGGGCGCTTGCCCAATCTAGAGGAAATTATACTTTGCAAGATCGAAAACCAAATAAAATTGTTTGAATATTTACCCCAAAATTTGCAACTATTTTTGAAATGTCGCTTATACTTGCCCCCTTTGAAAACCACAATATGGGCGCCCTTGTGTGTCTCTCATGATTGAGCTAGAGATGATACGGGTTTTGATTCCCGGCAGGAGTAGTGTGGTTCGGGTTCCACGTTAAGTCGTAGATGCACACCTTGTATAGAGTCACAGCTGAAAGACACGCTGAACTCTATATCACCTCACCTCGAGAGATATTCTATTTTTGCATAATTTCTAAACCACTTTTCTTTCTTTGAATCTCCTCCTTCCTCTTAGGACACGCATAGGTTCAAACCGAAACTTTCTTCACGGTTGGGGGACACAAGGCTACTGTACCATATGCGTACAACCCTTATGAGACTACGGTAGTGAGTTGCGCAGTTTGAGTAGCACGCACGAATAAACCACGCTTACATTTTTTATATATAATAAATATAATCTCATATTAGGACTAACTTCGCACACCAAACTTTTAACAATGCGACTTTTTAAATTCTGTTCTTCTTCTTCTTCTTCTTTATTATTATTATTATTATTATTATTATTATTATTATTATTATTATTATTATTATTATTATTATTATTATTATTATTATTATTATTATTATTATTATTATTATTGCAATAGCTATATGAAGCAATTACCTCGGCCATTTCGTTAATACACACCATTCAGCAACCAGTAGTTGTAGAAATCAGATTTCTGCAACAGCAATTGTTAGCTCAATCGGTAGAGCGCACACTCTTGGATTCAAGGGTTGCGAGTTCGAATCTTTTCTAAGTCAAAAGATTTTTTTCTGATACAATTCTTGAGATGGAAATGTTTCTCTCTTCACCTTTATCTCGTAATTCTGAATAGAGATGTTTGGATGTGAAAGAAAAAGTATACTAGGATATAAGAAAAGAAACATAAATTACATGATACCTTCTGCAATTTTTAACTATATTTTCACCTATCTAGAACGTTTCAAAAAAGTTCAGACTTCTAGACCTCCTTTTCGCTCTCTTACGTGTCCTTCAACTAATTTCTACAATTACTTATCGAGTCACATATACATATATTACATATGTCTTATCTCTTTCTCTTCTCTCTACATCATGTCTGAAGATGAATGTTTTGACAATAGGTTACAAACACGATTTTACAAAATAATACGATCTGCGATATCAGTGATACATATCGTGATGTTTAACTTAACATATAAAACAATAATTAGGAAAACTGAGAATACGAATCTTTTCGTGCACTGATGCTTCAAATCTGTGTCTTTACTCCCTATACCTATGTTAATTCCCTAGTCAAAATAAAAACTCTTCAAAATTAATCAAAAATTCTTATACAACCATCTCTTCCTTGGAGTACTGCGCGGTCACATACCCGTCACTGCGATGTAAAGGCACTTCTGGCGACGAGGATACAAACACCTAATATACGTATATATGTATGTATTATTTATGCTACATAAATTATATATTTTCCCAATGAAGGCTTATTTTGAAGAAAATGCATAAAATAGGCAATATTAGGCACTAAAGCAATTATTTAGGCAGTAAAGGTCGAAATAGGCAAAATAGGCAAAATAAAATTGGTTTAAATCGAAACTATAACTCCCTATATTAACTTTAAAACGTTATTTTTGATCATATCTTTAATATTACAGAATAGGCATTTTGCCTAACATCCGGTCTCTAGTTATGACTAAGAGATAAAGGATGAGCACTAGCCTGACAGATCCGATAAGACTGGTGTCGTTCTGGTCGTCTGGATAATGAATGGTTTTCCCTGGAGGTGTCTGGATGCACTGGAGTCAGCCAACAACTGGATCTTAATCCTGCTGGACTGCCAGGGGCATCGAATTCTCTCATCTTGATGCGTCTCCAATGATATTCTCCTACAACTTCATTCCACTAGTCAGATATTGGACTCTATTGAATCTGTGGCGATGAACCAACAGAATGGTACTCCCAAGACATGGAATTGGTTGTTCTCCAATGGAGCGAAGTGCCTCTCACGACGATCCTGCACCTTTCCAAACCTTGTGGCGAATACCCCCTGTCGATGTGTCCTTCGTGGTTTTGCTGAATCGAAAAACGATGAGTCTGATATTCAGTGAATTAGGAAGTGTCAGGCTAGGCGCAAAGGAACGCGGAAAAGCAAGAAGGAAACTAGTCGCGTTTATTGACAATTTCAAAAGTGACAAGTAGTAAATACATGCTTATACAAGCTGTCTGGCAATGTACTACATTAATAAAAGTTTTGTTCCGTTGGATTTTAAATGTTCATAATTCTGTCGTGGATAAATATAATTTAATAAAGTAATTGAATTTAGTGAATTAAGTTAAGAGTTTTTACAGTTATCACATGGTAACTTCACATCTAGTACACTGCTACTTCACAATCCCATAATTCATTTGTTTGTAGTCCATTTGTCCAGTTCATTAGTCTTTCACTTCTTTCTCTCTTATTCGTTCGCGCCTCTCTTCACTTTCTTATTGTTGTTCTATTCTCTTTTTCTAGACTTTGGACCCCTTCCCAATTTATAGCGTGTCTTGTTTCTTCAACATGTTTGTATATAGAATAATTCTTTAAGTCTTACATCGTCCCTATGTTGTTTTACTATTTCCTTAAGCTTTCTCCCCGTTTTTCCAATGTATATCATATTACAATTTTCACAATTCACTTCATACACGATTCCTTCATCTTCTTCAATTATGTCTTTCTTCCTATTTTCCATTTTCTTAACCACTTCCAGAATTCTACTTCCTCCTTCCTCCTTTCGCACCTCCTTTTCTTAATAAGGTCTTCAGTATCTCTGTCTTTTCTCCAATGTTCTTTATCCCGTGCCATTTCCTCTCCTTCTATTCCTTTTCCTCTTTCCTCTTTTTCCTCTTCTATCCTACTTTTCTTTATCTTCTTTTTGTTGTACCCATTCTTCTCTAACAGTTAGTGAAACTTCTGTGTCTTCTTTTTTCTCTCTTCTTCACTATCTATTTCTTATATTCTCCTCTCCATATTTCTTACGAAGTTCCTTTTTGTGCTATTATCTATATCACTTCTTTTATGAGAGTATATTTCTGCTGCACATTTTTTTGCTATGCTATCTTGTAGTCAATCTTCCTTCTTTAATACGAAGGTGGAGGCCTCTTGATCCCTGTAGCAAATGTAAAATTACCAGTTGTTAAATGTAACAACAATTAGTGAATCGATTCTTACAGCCTGAAATATTTTGTTTGGGATAAATTTTGAACTCCCATTACCACTTCACTACGCGTATGTTAATAAAACGGAAATAATGAAAACCAACGTCGAGGTAGGTACTAACTATAGCAAACTCACTGTTAACCGATCACGATAGAATCAGGTCATGCTCGAATAATGTCGGTTAAAACAAACATCCACCATTTCATAACCCCCTAAATTGTAACACACCTCTATAATGTTTGATAATGTTTAAGGTATTATAGTTCTCGACCACAAGCTACTCTAGCGACACTGTGTCGAAAAAAATACCGTACATTGAATAGAGCACACTTGACTATTACACAGATCTTATACTTAGTTGGGGTGTATGTGTATTGATTGAAGGAAAACAAATATGAAAAGTACGGTTGAACTTACAATATTGAATGAAATACTGTATGGTTCAGAGACTTGGACACTACGGAAGTTAGAGAAGAAATATTTGGAGAGCATCGAAATATGATGTTGGAGGAAGATAAAATGGACTGAGAGAATAACAAACGAAGATGTTTTAAAACGGATAGGAGAGAAGAGGACGCTTTTAGCCAGCATCCTTCCTAGGAAGGTCAATTGGATTGGACATATTTTGCGAAGAAATTGCCTTCTTCATAGCGCCATACAAAGAAAGATGGAAGAAAAGCAAAAAGTAAGAAGAAGAATACAAATGATTTGAAAAATACAAGAAAATATTGGAAATTACAAGAGGAAGTTGAAGATAAGAAAATGTGGAAGAAACATTTCCAGATAATATATATATATATATATATATATATATATATATATATATATATATATATATATATATATATATATATATATATATATATATATATATATATATATATCATTAGTCCCAGGAACTGCTAACAGGCAGAATACTTAATAATAATAATAATTTTATAAACACTTTTACTAAATGAAGAAAAAGACATTTGTACTCGTTGTATGGTATATTGTTATGGAACACTGAAGGCAGCTAATAACGAAAATGACTTATTTCGTTGGAGATGGATGGCTAAAGAGTCCATTTTATACTTAAATATTCATGTCAATCGGCTCATCTGCTTCCCGCAATGTGATCGCAAGGATAACTACATTGATATTTATTAACACACTAACTGAAACGCCTGCTCTTTGAACGAGAGGAATAGGTTCATGGCAATTACCTGAATCCACTCCTTGAGTCTCTTACGGCGCGAATTTGAATTAAAATGAAATGATAAACTCTCAGCTCGACTCAAGTACTATCTTCAAAAACGCATTTCAAACAGTGAAGCCGTTATTCTTTCCGGAAAATTTACCTCCTTCCTCGCTTAAGATGCATATTCTAATCATAGCGTATTGGTAAAAACATAGGTCAACATCAAGTGTACAGATGTTCAAAAATTCTTTTTAAACGGTTCAACCACAGATATTCACAATATAAACGCGCAGCCTCATTTTAGGCAATTTTTAGAAAAAGTATAAAACACAAGCACAAATGCAATATATATATATGCTGTGGTCCCGGGTAGCGTAGTCGTTAGCTCTCTCGTCTTCGGTGCGAAAAGTCCTGGGTTCGTTTCCCGGTGGGGGCACTCAGTCGAAAAAGTGTGAAAAGCTTTTTCAGACCAGCCATCCTGAATGAGGTTTTTCTGGGCTTTCTTCATTCACATCAGGCAAATGCCGGGATGGTACCTAACATACGCCAGCTGCGTTCTGAACGCACACTTAAGCAAATGTGAAACAACGGAAGTGCACCAACAGTGTTGTCAAACATAGAAGACATGGCGAACGAGCGATTAAAATAAAAACTTAAAGAAGTATAAGACGAACACTAAAAACTTTTCGAATTGAACTGTAACAATAACAATAACTAAAATTTAAAATAATGACAACAACAATAAAAATAAAAATAAACGAAACATAAGTTGGGTTGCCACGTTAGAAGAACTTGTAACTCATAAAACAAAATCTTGAAATCCTACCATATTTCACCATGTACACATAATCTTGAAAGGGTCATAAAACATTTTTTTTTTCATTTTGCAAGGAGTTGAACAGTGTGCAACATTCTGGGACGTCTTCCTTGCTACCTTGTATCACCCTCCCGCTGACATAAAGGAAAAACCAGTTTCGCTGCTTCCGAAACAACCGATTCTTTTGGACAGGGAGGGGAAGTGCCCCAAAATACACGTTTTTAATTAGGAGTTTCACTGTTTGACCACTAGAGTGCAGTGCCGCATGTGTGGAGAAACCTTTCTTGCTTTCAAGAAGTTGTAACATCTAAATAGTAAATAGAAAGATCGGGTTGCAAGTTTTTCTTTTATGACAGCTACAAGATTCATTTAACGTGGCATTGTGGCCTCAGCGGCAATCCGACAACATTGTACCCTTAGGAGATGTTCTCCGTATAGCTCGAGAGACGGCATTGGTAAAATTTCATGAATTGGGGTTGTTAACCGGAACACACCTAACAGCATTCTGTTGGATGCTGAAATTGTTAATCTAGGTCAAGCTTCACGATTCTTTGTGATTACTATAGTTTTTACACATTACGTAATTGGTTTTATTGCTATGAATTTTCGAATTCTCAAATCTATGATTCACATTTGTTAGGAATATAACTGCATGAGATACATCATTATCATCATTAGCATTATCACAAAACAGAAAAAAAATATTACTTTCAGTTATACCATATCCCACTCAAAGAAAAAGTTCAAATTTGTACTTCCTAGGATAGAAAGTATTAACAAAAGGCTAGTCTGCGAAAAACACCGAATCAAGTCAAATATTCTATAGAATATCTTGTTTTAAAAGATTTTTCAGTACAAAGAAGAAAAGAAACTCCAGAAACATACACAGAAAAGACCGAAACATCACATTGCTGCTAGTAAAATCAATCATCATCATCATCTTAGGTAAAATTTTAAATCGGCATTTTTTTCTGAGATTTTTAAAATTATAATACTCCAATCTTGCATTGTATTACAATACTCCGAAATTGTTTATTTATAAATCAAATAAACCTATTTATTTTCCTGTAACCAACGTTCTGTAATATTTATTGCTTAAGAATATTGAAATCCGGAATTTAACACTCTCGACACGCAAAAGACCCTGCGGGACAAAACGTGGAATTCCTGGTCAACCCTGCTCGAACCGGGATAGTTGTATGCTGGTGCGGGTGATCAATTTATTAGCTCAGATATTAATTTACTACAATTTATTAATTAATTGTTATAAATTCTGAAACAATGGAATGAAGAGGAAATGAGAATAACGACTCAGATGCAACTGCTATAATGAAAGGTTATGCTTTATTGCATAAATGAAACTCAACTATTTCAAATTGATAGAATAGCGAATAGATAAGATAGTAAGTAAAAGAGGGATGAGAAGAAGAGATTTAACTAAAAGGAATGGAATGAGCACTTTTTTGGTCCCCGACGATATCGTAGCGATGAAGAATGACGAAATGATTCCTGGAAGTACCTTCGGGCTGGCAATTGTAGGAACCAAATGGAGTTGACGATTGGATTCTTATCCTGTCAAATCTGCAAGAGGCAATGAATGAAATTCTAAAATAATTCCATGTTAATCGTTAGAGATGGCCTGGTTTTCTTCATGGACTGTTTTGTTGCGTTGAACCATCAGTGCTTCAGGGTCCAGGATGGTGTCTTGGAGACAGTCTCTTGTCTCAAATTGAGCCGGAATGGGCTTTCTCCTACTTCTTGTTGCACCCTTGACCAAGGGCGCCGATCCTAGGGGTGCCGGGGGCCCGAGTCACCCCAAAGCTCATGGGGCCCCATGTATTTTTATGAATATGTTTATTTTATATGTATTTTTATTGTTATATGTACTTTTATTTATTAATATACAGACCTACATCTGAATGGGCCCCCAAAGTTACAGAGAAATTGCGCCCTTGCCCTTGACTTTAGTTCCACGACTACCCACTTGAAACTTGTCTCCAATAGTTTTGTTAAGGAAAGGGTATTGACGTTGATCATTTAACTAGAAGGCAAATGCAACCTATAGGAATGTAGTATGATGATGAAAGGCACACTAGTCTTTTGTTTATTGGCTAATTTACACAATGATGAAGCGAATATAATTGATTCTACACATATTTGTCAGACAATGTACATTCATAGTTAAAAGTTTCATGAGGCTGAATTAATGAATTTTCATGATATTTAGAATGATTCAATTTTAACAAGAATTTGACTAGCCCAATAAATTGTAATTGCTTTTAGTTATGACACAATGTAGCAGTGCTATACATCCTTGAAAGATCGTACGCGAAGACGAAGAAGTTAGCGGAGGACCGTGGAGCATGGAAGCTTCTCAGCTGCAGCAAGTGACCTGCCAATAAAGGCAGAATACCTATGATGATGATGATGATGATGATGATGTACATCCTTGTGGGATACTGCACAGTTGGAACCCTTCAGCGAGGTAGATAACTATTTTCAAAAAAAAAAAAAAAAAAGTTCAGCTATTTCCCCGTGATTTGGTACTACACAAGATAACTTTCGTTTTTGTATATATCGTTTGGTGTTTTATTGTGTTCATCAAAGTCCACAAGAATTGCTAAAGGCCCAGGACCTCTGAACCGAGAATTAAGTTGAGTTTCTTCCACTTCATTCACAGACAAAACTATGAAGCATATTTGAAACACTGACAAACAATAATATTACATTAAAACATGTCATAATATTTCTTTATTGCGTGAATGCAGAATATTCTATTAAAAATGAAGTAAATTCTTTGGAAGAGACAATACGCACGGAGTGTAGTTGAAAATGTAGTGGGTAATATTTCTTGGCATTCAACATAATTTTCCGTGGTTTATCTCTCATTAGAGCGGCGCGAGATGTCACTGCCAAATGTCTTCCTTTTACGCTGCGAAAAGCCGAGAAATGCTTCTCCATTGTTGCAACGGCGGAGATGAAGAGAAAGGCAACAAAACTCAGCGTCATTTCAACATCCTCCCACACGATCTTCTTCGCTTTCTCTCTCTTTATTCTTGCTGTTCTTTGACGTCATACTGTCTAATGCGTTAGCATTTTCTTTCTCTCTTCATTTTGCCAAAAAAAGAAAATTTCGCAGTGCTTTGCTTTTTTGATACACTTATTATCAAAAGCTTTGTTCATTAAATAAATTAGTCATGCATGCGAGAAAGTAATTTCTTTCTTTACAACTAGATGGACATAATGTTTGAAATATCTAACTACCTCCGAAACAAGAGCTATTGTGGTACAGAGGCGCATCCACGCGGGGGGTACACCAAGTCCGGACTTTCTAAAACTTCGTAATTCGACATACATTTTTACATTTTTAAAAAAATAAAGTTATACTTGTTTAGCAGAGAAATTATGAATATAGCATAAAGATTTATTCTTTCACTTCATTTTCACCCTTTCTTTTCTTATAAAAAAACCCTAGTTCCATATCTTTTATTCTGAAAATATATGACAGTACCTAGCAACTACTTATCGCGTTTACGGTTCTGGAATAACGCCGGTTCAATACTGTACAGACGTGGTGTCATGTAGTATTGTCAAATCCCTCAAATTTCCGACCCCTTTCAACAAAAATTTCTGGGTTCGTGTCTGATGAAGTATTGTGGTCAAAATCATAATAAGCTGTTTTCAAGGTTTCAAGAACTCTACTTCAGCATACAGAAAAGACGAGCCTGTTTGCTAGAACTTGAAGAAAAGATGTAGTTTAAAACAGAATCTTTACATTGTAATGTTTTGTTTGGTAGAGACTTAATTAACAAATCCAGGATTTAAACCTATCACCTTTTATTAGAGGGAAAGGCAAAAGGAAAAGCAGGAAGCGGAAGACGAAGGATAGAATATCTAGATGCAATTACGAAGAAGAAACCATTTACTACAATCAATGTGGGTAAATAATTATACAAGTACTACTCTTGGGCAAATTGTGAATCTCTCTATATATGAAAAGATCTGATTATAGGAGTGACTGAGTAACAAACAATTGGGCCAAACTACATAAGCTTGAAACTTTAAATTTGTACAATGAAGGAAGGATGTTGATAATTCGACGTGGAATGGGAGGAAATTTAATTTGTAATTTTTAGAACAAGGTGTCCATATACCGGAATCCCTCAACGTAACATCACTGGCGGATCTAGAAGTACACATATGATTTGTAGAAACAAATATGTGGAGTAAGACACTCGTAGCACCCTATGAAAATAGCAAGAGTGACATGTAAAAAAAATAATAAGAAAGGTCCGTTATTAGTGAGAAAGCTTTAATTATTAATATTTAAGGTCGCTAAAATAAACAGTGATACCTCTAATACCATACAGTGGAGATTGAGACATCCGCAAGTGGTGTGGGACGAAGTAAAACTAATCGAAAACGAGCGATATGTGAGTCGAATCCATATGATTTCTAAGGGAAATAGGAAGGAGTAAAATGCAAAAATAATAGAATACTAACGATGTAAGTGTCAAATTCAATTTTTGGAGTCCTTGAGACGAATAAGAAAGCTGCCTATGCCATTTAAGCCCAAATACACCCCTCGTCTACATGGAGATGGGAAGAGGTAAAATAAAAATAAAATGTCCTAAATAATCGAGATTAGTGTCTAAACCATAGTTATCTGGTTCACAAAGCTGATTGGTGACATTACCTATGACTTTTAAGTCCAACTTTAGACAAGAATGGGCACGTCAGCTGGCCCGGGAGTCGCTAATCGTTATTTATTCTGCTCAGTTCTTTATTTTCCAATAGGATTGCTCGTCATGGTATCTACCATGGTATACACAATGCATGTATATAGATCTACGTAAAATGAATGTGTTCACGTGTGTTTGTCTGTACATATTTTTAAAACATAAATCTAAAACGTCTGATCTAATTTCAACCAAACTTGGTACAGGTACGAGTTACAACCTAAAACAAAATACTGTGTTGGTAACAGACCACTAACACCCTTTTGGGATGAAAGGAAAAGAAAACATGTAAAAATAATAAGAAATATCGATATTAGTGTTCAATCCATAGTTTCTGAGGACACAGGAATAAATGCTGACACTCCCAATACCATAGTTCGATGTAGGGCACTCCTATGTAATGATAATCAATGAACTACTGATATTAGTGTCGAATTCATAGATTTCGGGTTGCTAAGCTGATTACTGGCACTCTCAATGCCGTTTAAGTCCACGTTTAGATTCTAGATAGTATAAAACATACCTAGATGGATGAGAAGGAATAGCATGTGCAGCTTATCATAAACGAGAATTCACTGTATAAGGGCCACTAACTGTAAGCTCATTACTGACATTCTCAATGCCGTTTTTAACTCTATGGTTTGTATCCAATGCGGATAAAATACCCCTAGATGGGTGGAAAGAAATTGCATGTACAGCTAATCATAAATGACTGATATAAGTGTTGAATTCACAGTTTAAGGCTCACTAAGCTGATTACTGAAACTCTCGATGACGTTATCTATGTTTTTAGCCCAATCGGCATGAACGAAAAGAGTCAGGAGTGGAGTGGGAATGGGTGGTATTACGGGGTTTTATCATTGCCATTTCATTCAAATGCATATCGAGGCAGGAAAGAGCGATGAAATACTATTGTATGCATGGAAAGAAGCGACATTCCAAGTAGTTTAAAATAATTAAACATAAGTTTGAATACTTTTTAAATTAAAAGATCCAATAAAAGATATTTCAACAAAAAATTCTTGTAGGCCTTACATCCGGAGAACTATTAAGACATAGTAGAAAAGGCCAACTATCGTTTAACTCAGTATGATGTGCTTATTCCGTAGAAAATATGAAAACTCGATTTAGAGGCCGAGCAAAAAATTTTGTGGTTCCTAATCCAAAAACTATTTATTGGTCAAGATTGCAATCTTTTGATTCCTTTCCCCCCCTAATTCTTTGATTTATATATTCTTCTAGAAGAACGGTTAATTCTGATTACAGCTAAATTATATCTCTATCTTCTGACTGCTATGGTAAACTATCCTGTAATGTTACGAATCTTATAATTCTTGTTTTCTTCATCTTCCTCCAACATCACATTTCGAAGCTTTCTAAATATTTCTTCTCTAACTTCCGTAATGTCCAAGTCTCTGAGTCATAGAGTCCAATACTTCATATATAGTACCTGACCAGTTTCCTTCATAGAGTCCAATGTTAAAGCTGTTACTTAGGAGCGATCTTTTCTTGTTGAATGCCTGTTTGGCTGCTTCAATTCTTGACTTAATTTTTTTTTTTTTTTTTGCTGCATAACTCTACTACTAACAAACACAGTAGATCGTGCTATGTTCCTGATACATTCTATTGAATGTACACTCACGTTCACCACTTCTACTACCCACTACTATCTACTACCCACATCTACTACGTTGTTATATACATCATAGTAACATAAACATAGCGACAACATCCTCAAATGCTTTGTATTATCATTCTTTTCCTTGAAAAGAAGATCGATGAAGTTCTTGTGCTTCGTATTTTAAGTGGATATTGTAGATTTGTTTGTAAGGCCTTTGCGTCTTCCTGTGAAAGCGAAAAGTTCAAATAATATGTTCTTAATGTGTTAATTAATTAATGTGTGTTATATGTTAAGACTTACGTAGATGTTATTCTTAATGAATTTTATTGTAACATATTATTGCTGCTTTGTATGTAATTATTGCTTTCCAACTTGATATGCGTGCGAGGTAAGTCTCGGTGAGCAGAAATAAAACTACTAGGAGTTGCAATCCTGATATGTGATAGTTTTTGAGTAATACATAGAATGTTTATTTAACCTAATCGTTGAACAATAATTGGAATTTTGTTTTGAAACACACGTCTGTTTTACGTTTTAAAATTTCCGAAAGTTATCTAGCTAACCTTTTTTTTTCTTTTGACAAACTTGGTATCGTAGTACAGTCCGAGTGTTTTTATTCCAAGATTTTTCAGGTAACATGATGACAATTTCCGTAACTATATAACCTTCTGGGTAAGAGTTCAAAGCCCCTTTGCTCTTACCAAATACGGATAGAAAGAAATTTAAAAATTATTTGCATTTTGAGGACATTAGGAAGATTAAATCTTGCAAGTTTTACCCCATTTACACTACTTTCGTGGGACATGCTCCCGACCCCTTATACGTGTAAATACAAAGTGTTATTTCTCTCGGGTTTAATTATAATCGTAAGTTTTCGTTGTAATCGCCCAATGTTCTAGGCTAGATCTAAGAACCGAACCATAGGAGTTTTATGGGGGATTATGCCACTTCATCTCCAGCCAAATAGAGATAGAAGGAAACTTAAAACTTATTTGTGTTCTCAGGATGTTAGAGAGATTAACTTTTGCAAGGTCTGTCCCATTCGGACAATTTCTTATGGTTATAACCCCGTCGTCTCCCCCCCCCCCTTGTGTGTATAAATATAACATTTTTATTCGGGTTTTAATTGTAGGTCGAAGCAGTCGTTCTTTCAGAAAAAGTGTTCCGGGGGGCGCACACTTAGTATTCCGGGGGGCACTCCTGGTACTATTCTATTTGTTATTATATAATAGAGGTATTATTTTGGTTTCCACCGGGGGGCACTCTCAGAGCTCCGGGGGGGCAGTACCCCCCAAAAAACATGTCTGGAAGAAACACTGGGCAGAAGAACTATGAATCCTGTGAGTGTCATTTCAATCTCTCGATTCCTTCTAGGCTAAACTCTGGCTCAAACAAATTTTTAGTCTAGGACTGCTGATAGGCAAGGATTTTAAAATTTCATGAGCACTGCTTTCAACAGAGTAATTTCTAAAATGCTTTGTACAACTTGAGCAAGTAGCAATACAATTTCTTTACGTACTTATTGTCTCCTCCTCTATCACAACTACCTTACTAACTATTTTAATTTTTTTTTATAGTGACTACGGTCCATCAAAAATAGACTTCCAAAGAAAACCAGACTTTTCCCACATAAATTTGTCACACAACAGGCCCGTATCCACAGGGGGTGTAAGGGGGCCGCTCCCTAAAATTTTCACGGTAGGCTTGCAAAAGAACTATAATATGGTTGGATCGGTCCCCCTAACTTCTACTGGACCGCCGTACATTTTTGGGCTGGTTACCGGCCTGTCACACAGTAAAAATGGTTGTTTTATTTCAAGACAATGGCTATGTATTATCTTAATTGTATTAAAAATTCTGACACTAGCGACGCAACTAGTGGTAAAGTTTGATTTCAAAATTGCAGTACATAATTTGATTTTTAGTAACACCAAACTAATTAGTATTTGATTGCAAAATAATCTGAGAGTAGCATGCTTGACGTATCCTTATTAACCTATCGTAATAACTGCAAATCATAATATTTTTGGAATTATATCGGGATGTGCATATGTGTAGAATGAATCAACAGTCTGTTGCTTTAGAATAGAATATTTAATTATGACAAACAGTCAAGCTGATATCTCGAGTACCTGGACATTTAGTAAATCTCTTAAATCGGTGTAAGTTAAATGAAAACACAAAAATCTGAAGTTAAAATTTAACTTTGTTGGTTCTTTTGGCTGCAAACGTTTTTACAATGTCACAAAAGATAGCTTTGAAGTTAACTTATACTCTGTGGTCCTAAGGTTGGTCAGTCATTGTTATCTTCTGAAGTTTCTGAGCTAATTTTTTAAATGGTGTTTAGTTTGCTAAAACTCCTTTCCTTTCCTTATAGTGAAAGCAAATATTTGCTCAATGTTGTGTCCCCAATCCAGCGCCCGGGGTACAAATCCCGTTTGTGCCCCTTAATTACGTCACTGTCTGACACATGTCTGTTGCTACTTCAACAATGTAGGATTTTGGAGTAAATTGTTAATATCGTAGAAGTCAAATGAACTACCTGGCATGAAGCTATGGTGTCTCAGTGGTAGAGCGCTCACCTTTGGCATGTGGGGTCCCTGGTTCGATTTCATCTCACATTACATGGGCTTTGGGGTTCACAAATACTGTGTGCGTGGATTATTTCTGGGTTTCTACCCCACATTCTTTCCTCCATCATAATAATCCATCTCATCATCACCGTGTCCCTTAGCGTTGGTGCATAATCGTGAAGACGTTAAACTAAAGAAAACTATCTGAGATAGTCTTTATGGGTATAAATACACCAACAACAGGTGCACAACAGATGACAGCACTGCTATTAACTTAAATTTGATTTGGAAGTTTGGACTTGTTCTCCTTTCACTTTCTGTGGATATTGGAGTTATTATTCTTGGATTGTTCTTTCAAAATGAGCCTGATGAAATCAATGTTAAATGGCTAAAACTGTTGCATAAGTATTACTACTATATATTTGGTGTTTTGCTTCTATTTAAGAATGAAAATTAATGTCTGTCTTATGTCCTCTACTACTTCCGAGCTCTCTCTACGACATTAATAATCATTTTCCACACATACTGAATACCTATCGAGATAATTAATATTACGTTCAATTTTCTCTGTAAATTCTTGTACTGTTCCGGTATCATATTATGTTCTTACCTCTCCTAGACCCTACATATTTTTATTGGGGAGAGGTAAAATTATGACTATATTTTTACCAGTAAGTAATAGAGAGATGATATTTGTGTTAATCAATCCCTAATAGAATGTTAAACATTTTCGTACCGATATTAATTGGTGGCCACTGGCCAACTGGTCATTGGCCAAATCAGTGGCCACTGTTTACTATTTGGTACCAAAATATTTACCATCCTCCTAGGTATTGATTAACACCAATATCATCTCTCTATGATTTACCAATCCCTTGATATTGGCCAAAAATCGCCAATTTCTAGATATTTAACGAACCATAGCTTGGGAGCCGTAAGCTGTAGAGAGATCATATTGGTGTTGATCAATACCTAAGAGGATGGTGAACATTTTGGTACCAAATAGTAACCGGTGACTAACTGTCTACTGGCCAACTGGCCACCGTTCCCCAGATATTAGCCAAAAAAGTTCGAATTTCTAGATATTTAAGCAGCCATATCTTGAGAACTGTAAGTCATAGAGAGATAATATTTTGCTAATTTTTGCGAGAAAGAGAAGAAGGTGCGAATAAAACGATTTACTTTCACATCTAGGAACAATGACAGTTGTCCTTCCCGCTCCATCTCTCCATTCTTTGTTCGTTCTGGCAATGCTCTGGGAGCATTCTCAACTGGTTTTAATTTCCAAACGTTTCTGGTATATTATATGATACAGAAACATTAGGAGCCAATAGATTTTAGTACATGACAAAGTCTTTCATTTTTCATACAGAACTGTGATTTCTTTGCAACAAATGGTAGGTAAGAGACATTTAAGAAAAACGTCCGTCATATTCTTATCTCCCACATATTCCTCCATACTATACATCAGAGGAGCATTAAAACCCACTACAAAATTTAATATATGAGAAAATGTTTGCTTTCGTATTCAAAACTGTCATTTGTTTGCAACAGATGGCGAGTTAGAGATATTTAAAAAATTCGTATCCTATTCATACAGAAAAAGGTTTCCCTGTATATATGCCAGAGGAAAACTTAAACCCACTATTGATTATTAGTACATGACAAATCCTTTTCTTAGCTTACAAAACATTCATGTCTTGGCAACAAATGGCAAGTTTAAGATATTTGACAATCTCCTGTCATATCCTTGCGCCCCACACGTTTCCCCCGTGCTATATGGTAGAAAATACTAGAAGCCAGCCACTATGTTTTGGTACACAACTAAATTCCATATTAGTGTCTAATCTATAATTTTGTAGATGGATGAAATGAATAGTGACGCTCTCGATGCTATTTAAACCTAAATTCAATTAATATGTGGTTGAGGGATGGAATTGAGAGAGGGTGATATTACGGATTTCTATGATTATACTATCAATGAAATGCGTACCCTAAGGTGATAAGGGTTAAATAGGATTTGCTATAGTAATAGTGATGCTGTACGTTATAGAAACAAACGAAATTTCTTTTTCGTTCTCATTAATTTCAACCGCAGACTATACGAGTTGCATTTAATCTCGAACGAAACACACAATATATTTTTATATTTTAAAAAAACTTGTTATTTTCACCTAATTTTAAGATGCATATTCAAAATGGCGAAAGTACTCATTTTCCCGTTATTGACATATTTCAACTCGAAAGAGTAGACATTTGGAGAGCCATACGGAATGCCTTATCGAATTATTTTTAAAATATTTTTAAGAAAATAATCTTTGAACATAAGTTTTATATCATAAAGAGAATGCGGCAAAAAGAGTCTTCATTTTCACTAATTTTTTACATAAACCAGTGGGAATTGTTTGATAGCATCTATTAAAATAGATTCACATTATTTTAAAATTCTAATAAATCGTTACTATTGATGGAATCCAAGTGATCGAGATGATCGTAATACCTTGCAAGAATATGCGTCATAATACAACGGATGTGGAGGTGATCGAAATACACTATAAAGAATACACTATATTCTGTAAAACTCGAATATCTGGCATGTTCTTTATACTTTAATTTCCTTTGTACAGATGAAACATGAAGTACATTTCACCTCCTTTTTACTATTTAACATTTTATAAATTACAACGTCCAATAACAGACTTATTTCAGGAGTTTGAAGGAAGACACACCGCATTTCATTATTACCGAATAATTTTTACTACCTCCCTACCCTAGTGCGCGTGTTTCTAGTGTACATTGTCCTGCGTTTGATTCCCAGTGAGAAAGTACATACAATTCTAGAATAGTACTTTCATTAATTATTATCTGTCTCGTTTACCTTGAAGAGTATAACTGTATAAGATTAAACCATTAAAAAAATATTTTTTTCGTATAATTTGGGTGAGAGTTATCGTGCAACACACAAAAAGTAACGGACAAATAAACACCCTGATGAGTGAACAGACATAGAAATAAAGATTGTATTGAATGATAAACGATCTAGAGGTTCGGCCCTAATAACAACCACCTGTGATTACTCAAATCATTGACAGTAAATGTATGCAACCCAGATGACACTTTGAATAAGTGGGTTGCATAGTTCATGCACTTTACTTCTTCCATTTATACCGGGGGCTTATAATATGACATCACATTTATACTTTCCGGTAAAAGTATGACTGAATCAGAGCCGTAGCTATAAATTTCGGCGCCCGGGGAGAAGTAGAATTCTACACTCACTTTACCAAGCTTTTCTTTATTTAGATATAAGAGAAGCAGCTTTTGTTGTTATGCTACGCTGAATTTTTATCAAGCTGCTTGGGAATACTATTGCAACAGTTAAAAGCGATCATTGTGTATTCTTTTACAAATAAAAGTTGCTTTCAAGAGGCTTATTTTCGACTTTTTGTTAAATTTGACAAAACCACCTTTTGTTGTTTATAAATCCACTTCGAGAACAGTTATTGAAATTTACAACTATTTATAACGTTTCATATTATCGATAAGAAATGAAATTTTAATACATTAGAAATTATGTGCTTTTAAAATGTTCGAAATGGGTGGCAGCATTAATTTGCAGTAATAATTATAGACTTTTGTAATTTTATTCTGTATTTGATCACACAAATGGCATTTTAATTTCGATTGTTTTATGGTAATAATATTTTGTAAAATGTAACGGAAATTCAGAAGAAGCCTTCTTTGCAAATTTCTGAATATTGATCGATAGAGGTGAAGCATATGTTTAATGTTTATATTAAAAATCCAAAATATAGTTTGGTTATAACATATATATATTTCAAATTATAGTAATTACTTAATTTGTTATGGAGTGAAAGTTCTAAATTTAAGGTTACTTATTGTTAATTTACATATTAAAAATACACTAACACACATGTTATAAAATATCCTGAATATACAAGTAGTTGATGGTGAAATGATCCAATAAATTTCCTTCAAATTAGAAGCATTTCATATGTCAATGGAGTTTTAAAAAAATCACTGGTAGTGATCAGTTTTTCAAAAACACGAAATTCATTGGGTTAAGTTGTGACCCCTTAAGCCTCTATTCTACAACTGCTTCAAGTTCGAAAATATTATTATTCCCCTTGTTACTTTCATTTTTAATATTCCCACGCAAACAGAACATTGCGTGTGTCTCTCCACTCCTTTCATTTTTATACTTTTATTCTCCCCGTAGTGATTAATCCGATTGTGTAGAAAAGCATGATTAATTAAACAAACTCATCGCCATTAAAATGCCGAACACATATTTGAGACTTTGACTATTTGTGATTTTGAAAACGCTCCTGCGTAATCTATAAGTCATTACTCTGCACCTTGTATATCACACCGTCACTAACAAATCATATAGACCTAATTTATAATAACTTCCTTTAAGTAATAAGTAAAAACTTGTTGTGGCTCTTATTGAAACGTTTGGATTGCGAGCGGAGCGGGCTAGAAAACTTTTAACAAATCATTTTCTTTGCAAACTGACAACAATATTGATTTGATAGAGCGCCAAAACCTTTTAGAGGCGACGTGTTGTTTACTTATTTCCAACACTTTTTCTTTCTTCTTGCTTGTTCGGGGCCCTCTTGCTATCAGCGCCCGGGGCAACCACCCTGATCGCACCCCTATCTACAGCTCTGGACAGAATACAAATATCTCAGAAAGTCTTGTAATATACTTAACCCCGGATGCTTCTTCTATATTAACTTATACATAGGAAGCAGGAGCGTATGCATGGGGTGGGTCCTGGAGGTCCGAACCTCCCGAAATCCCGACTTTTCTTATAATTGTAGTCTACTTTGAGGGGCAATTCTAGAAATTTTCATAAAGTTTAGCCTCAAGTTGTATTTGGACCCCCAAAACGCTTTAGACCTCTCCCGAAATAAATCCCTGAGTATGTCCCTGATAGGAAGAATACCCAAACCTACTAAATAAAATAATAAAATCTTATCTTCTGCATACAAAGTGATCATTACTTTACAACAGATAGGAGGTTAAAGATATTTCATAAACTCCTATAATATTCTTACTCCTACATCTATCTTTTATACTAAAAGTTAGATGAATACCAAAAGCTAATTAATATTAATATACAATAAAATATTTCCTTCACTATGGAAACTGATCATATCTTTTTACACATAGAGTGTTAAAAGTATCTCCGAAAGTATTGTAATTACTCCCTACCTATTTCTCCTTTATTGAAGGTCAGATGACACCTAAGCTACTAAATATTAATACACGACAAAATATTAGCTTTTAACACTGCAATTTGTAACATGTCACTCTGTTAGTTACCCAAAAAAAAAAAAAAAAAAAAGGTTGTAAGACTGATAGGTCTTGACTGAAAAATTGACTGATAGATCATCTAAATTCACTGCCTTTCTTACTCACCGTGGATTGTTTGAGTTTTCTGTTTTACCATTTGGTTTAGCTAGTGGTAGTAATGTATTATCTAAGGTAATGACTGATATTTTGTGTCCGTTAAAATCAGAAGGGGTACAATATTTTTTTGATGATGTCGCCTTGTATACGCCGACAATTGAACAGCATAAAATTCTTTTAGAAAAGGTGTTGAGTAAATTTCGAGATGCTGGTATAACTTTATCTATTAGTAAATCTACATTATTCCAAACTAAATTATCTTACCTGGGCTATATCATTGAAGGGAATGATATGTATATGGATCCTAGTCGTTTGGAAATAATCCGCCGGTTACCTCCATCGAAGTCTAGAAAGGCAGAGTTATCTCTGTTATCATTTCTAAATTATTATTCTCGATTTATTCCAAGTGTTCAAGAAGTTGTTGAGCCTATTAGTAGATTAAGGTCTTCTAAGATAAATTTTGAATGGAATTTAGAACAAGAGGTGGCTCTTAAGAAAATTAAAGAAATATTCGAGACTCATATAGTTCTTCGTTTGTCAGATTTAAATAAAAAGTTCATTGTGTCATCTGATGCTTGTACTCGAAGTTTAGGAGGGACGTTAGAACAATATGATGATTCAGCGGTACTCAGACCTGTATTATGTATTTTTCGAGAAAGCTTAGAAATCATGAATTTAATAAACCCATATATGTGCTCGAACTTCAGGCGGCTGTGGAATCGATGGAAAGATTTAAGCCATTCTTGCATTCGAAATTTGAGTTACGAATTGATAATCAAGGTCTCGCTTATGCGATTAGAAATATTAGAAAGATAAATAAATATGGTAGCTTATTATATCGATTATTTGGATTTAATTTCGAGATAAAACATGTACCTGGAATTTTAAATCTTCCTTCGGATTTTATTTCTAGAATCCATGATACGGAAAATTTTGAACCAGTAGAACTGGAACAACCTTGGTCAGAGCAGGTAACAAATTATTGTAAGGTTAATTTATGGAGTCTTCCATTTGCAAATATTTCGGTGTATGAACATCAAAGAAAAGATGTAGAATTAAGTAAATTGATACAGCAACTTGAATCGGGGGAAATTTACCAGGATGTAAATTAGTAAAGGGTATATTATGTAAACATACTAGGGCAGTTAGAAATCCCTATAAGGTATGTTTGCCTAAATTTTTAGCAAATTCAATTATTGAATATTATCATTCTTATTTACTTCCGTGAAGCCATCTAGGCGTGACCAAGAGTACCAGTAAAATTTGTGCGAGGTATCATTGGAATGGTATGTGGAAAGATATTCGAAATTTTGTTTCTACCTGTAAGAACTGTCAATTAAGCAAGAGCTCCAATGTTAAACAGATGGGGCAACTTGTTTCTCAATATGAAAAAGTGATTAATGCTGTGTGGTTTACAGATTTGGCGGGTCCTCTTAGATTTGGCGGGTCCTACACGCTCTGGTCGATATTGCCTTATAGTGGTGGATTCGTGCTCCAAGCGATTATTTTAAGAACCTATAAAGATTTTAAATAGCAAGACTATAATTGATAAACTATACAGATTAATGTGCAGATTCGGATTCCCACATTGCTTATCGAGGGATAACCACAGTGTATTTGTGTCTAAAGTTTTTAAGGATTTCTTATATAGCCAGGGTATTAGGGACATAAGAATTAGTCCTTATCACAGTGCCTCAACTAATTCGGAAAGATACTGGCGTTTGGTGAAGGATGCCCTGAAAATATATTTCCATGATAAGCAAACCCGTTGGGATGAAGGACTATCGGAATTAGAATTTTCCATAAATTGTGCAGAACATGAGGAATTAAAATGTTCGCCGATGGAATTAACATTAGCTTATAATGTTTGTGATTCATTGGATATTAAATGGAGAATAGAAGAACTAAACTTACGTAAGCGTGATCCCAATATTTTGGCCAATGCCATGAGTAACATGGCGAAGGCTTGGAGACGGCGCAAGCAAATATTCGACCAGCGTAGAATTCCTGTCACCTATGAAGTTGGAGATAAAATACTTATTAAATCCCAGTATAAATCCTCTCTAGCCGAAAAGCTTAATAAATCATTAATGTATCGCTGGGAGGGACCATTTCAGATCTTGCGCTTTTTGAACGCAAATAGTATTCAAGTAAAATCTCTAAGCAATGAGAATGACATTCGTAAGACCCATGTTGCTCTAACGAAACCTTACAGGGAGAGACGAGAACAACATGTAAATAATTGTTCAGTAAACAAATAAAAAAAATCAATCCATGGTTTAAAGTTGCATTTAAAGTTAAATTTATATTTTACTATAAACTATTTTTTTTTTCAACCGAACTATCGTCACTTTAGTCATTTTGAAATTTCAATTTATTAATATATATATATATGTATGAATATGGACAAGTTTTAATTTTTATGTTTGTATCTATCATATGTGAATGTTAATATCTGTTTGTTGTTTCCAGGCCTGGTATTGTAGCTCGTCCGTATATGTATGTATAATATTGTGATCGGTTGGACTTCTCTTCTCTATGTAAACTTGCTGTATAGAAGAATAGATCTACCGGACGGAGTCTATTCCCGCATAGGTATCACAAAAAGAATGGTCAAACTGTAAGTGTTACTACTGTTATATATTATTTATTTTAGAGGAAAAAAATATCCCATTTGTAAAGAATAGTTAAATTTAAATTATTCTTGTATCCACACTTTCAATATAAGGGATTGTAAACTTATAAATTATTTTGGATATGGACTGCCGACTTTAGACCTACTAATCATGGTGTTAGATCGGGTGAATGAGAAGGATGAGTGATGGTGAATGTTTTGTTTGGGGGATTTTTTAAATTTTTAGTTTAGTTTTGTTTAGTTGGTATGAATCGTGAGCGGAAGGTTATTAATAAAGAGACTTAGACTAACTTACAGCTGGACAAGTTTTCAAAATAATTTATAATTCAAAAATAAAAATAATTAGCATTATTTTAATTTTTCCTGGCTAGGACGAGTGTGTAACATGTCACTATGTTAGTTACCAAAAAAAAAAAGGTTGTAAGATATTATATAAATTCATTCTATTTCGAGTCTTCGATAAACTTGTTTCGTTTGTCAAATTTTGAATATAGCGCCTCTAGTGGCAACTGTTGTTACTTCACCCAGCACTTGAGTTATTCTCATCAGATGTGTGCTGGAAATGTACTCGGTAAAACCTTGTAATAGTAAGCTCTATCTATCGAAAATTGATAAATTATTCTAGTAAAGAGTGGTGTGTATATTACACGTGAATTTAATTCGACATTCTAAAGTGTGGACTGTTATTTACTTAATATTCTGGTGAGTTGTTTAATAATCTTCTTAAATCTAAATCGAATTCATATATGTTCTAATGGAGACTTAAATGTTTGATTAAATGGGATATAGACAGCTTGTGTTAACCATACTTACAATTCCTATACTCGATATATGTATACATATTTGAAAATTCGGTACAATTATCCAAATCATTTTAGGTTGTCGTGGAACACGATTAAGTTGAGATTTATTGGAACTAATATTAATTTCATTAGCATTTGATTTAATGTGTCCAAGCAGTAGCAGCGAGTTTAATGACTTGTAAAGAAATTTGTAATGTCGATTGATTTTGTTATAAAGAAGAGCTTCCTAAATCATTGACTTATTACTTAACGAAACTAATATTAAAATCCTTGACCTATTTATGGTTTGGCGATTGGCCTAATTTATAGGAAGATTATATGGTATTTATAATTAAGCTGAACATACGGTGGTCCTTAAGATTTCTGGCAACTATTCTTAATTTGAAAATATATATATTGTTTCTCAAATGTGGCGGGTCTTCACTGGTGGGAGTCCCGTACCGAGTAACGAGCTCCTATCTAAATAGGAACGTTTCAAATTCTCCACTCCCTTTTAATTGGGATGCCAATAAGCAACAAAAATTTACTAGCCCAAGAAGAAAGCTATTAGCCTACATCCCACAATAGAAATCACTTACTTACCTTTGAAATAAATAATAGTGATATTAAAAACTCTCTTGCACCGATGAATCACTCGCCCCGGGCAAGTGGCGAGCGGTTATTTGTAGCCCTGGGTAAAAGATATTTCCGATGTTTCTATCATTTTCTTACTCTCACACGTTTCTCTCATGCCAGAAGGACACTAGAAACCACTGTCTTAACAAATGGCAAAATCTTTACATTTTCATACAAAACGATCATGTCTTTGAACATATGAATGGTTAGATATATGGCAAGCTCCTATCATATGACCACCCACCTACCCACCACCTACCTATCATATGACCATCTGGTTGGCTGTCTGCTCTCTTATTGCTGACCAAAGCCGATTGTAACAACACGGAATTCTTTTTAATAAACTGATCCAATTCCTTCCTTTTAGTCAGCAAACGTGCTTTTACTTCCAAGATTAGCTCATCAACCAGCGCTGCAAGATTTTCGTATTCCTTTTTAATAACAGAGCGGAAATATTCAGGTTGAAGGTCCTCAATAATTTACTGTATCTGAGCTTTCTCAGAGGCGTTAGGATCTGACCTCAAAATAAGATCCTGCTTGGAATAAACATAATCCATAACACTTTCGCCTGTGCTCTGTTCCCTAGCTCTCATCTGGGCCACGGTGAAATGTGGAAGAGCATGGTCGCTAAAAGCTTGACGAACCTGCTCTTTAAATTGATCATAAGACCATTGCGCAAACTCAGGTTTCGATTCTATTGCTGAATACCAACTTTCGGCCCCACCTTTGAGTAGGGACCCTAGGATTAACTTTTTCCGTACACCAGTCCACCCATTCACTTGAGCATCATGTTTCGTACTTCCTCAAAAACCTATCCACTTCTTCCCCAAAACGTGCATAAAATGGCTCGGGCCTAATGATCGAATTCGTATATTGAACAGGACCTTCACCTCCTGCGTTATTAGCTGCAGACGCCATGTCAAAAATCCTCTGGCTTGAACACGATGAGGAAGTACCAGAAATCTCAGAGAAAGTATCTGACAAACGTAACTGCTGACGCAAATTATACAAATACTGGCGTGTAACCTTCGCAGACTTTGGGGATGAACACACGGCAGGTTCAAAACAAACGGTATCACTATGATCTAAAATTTCATCAGCAGGCACACCTAATTCCTCATATAAATAACAACATAGACACAAAAACTCTAAAAATTTGGGCAGACAACTACACATCACATCAATACTAAAAATTCTAATAATCTTTATAAATGTATATATATATATACGCTTACAGGAATAGAGATCTGGAAGCACTCGGGAAAACAAAACTTCAAAAAGGATTGAAAAGAACATTTAGCCACGACCCAAATATCATGCTCGAGAAATAAAGCATACAGGTGAGCTACTTTCCACTTGAGGAAAACCTCTCGGACTCTAGCGATACTTCGCCCCTAAACGAGGAATCCGAATCGATCAGAAATTCCGTCTAACCGCAACGGACTCCATGTGCGGACTCGACCAACAGGCCTTAACGCTAGAGAAGTACTTTTCACTCTAAAAAAGACACACACCAGAGGAGTAATCACAATAGGGTGAAAACTTTCTCATACAGCACTACGTCCTTAGCTAGGTTCTGCTCGAGGTAACGCCCATACCTCCACAATAAACCTTGCATAGACTCGGCAAAAAGATGCTTCGCTGCATAAGTAATGAACTACTTATAGATCCAACAGAAAAAATATGAAATCGGCCTCCACTCTGGTGAAACCATCCGTCTGTTGCAGAGATACGCCCAATAACTGGTCTCGATCGGGGTGCGTCTGCTACACTCCCACAAGAGATCCAGGCTAGACTCGGCGCCGAAATGCCTGCTCAAGACAACAGCTATTGACCAACTCAGAAACAGAAAATCATGCACAATAAGAGAAGGGAGAAAAACAATAGAAAACAACGACTAGAAACACGCATTAAGAGAACTAGCAAAGCTAGAAAAGCACATCTCCACCATGAAAAGGGTGAGTAAGAGGGAGGAAAAATCGGTAAAAACGCCTCTTACACACAAGCCGTCATAAGAAAGAAATTGAGATTATAGCTCAAGACAGGTACTAAGATCGAAGGGCTATCCTTTGAAGAGAAAGCATAATTATCAGAAATGAATTTAGCAAGAGGTTTTCTTTTAAAAAGAGAGACTGGGCGTGGGAAGGAGGTTAGGAAATTGAAAGGAATACCTTCATTTCGACGTCTGGGCTCAAAACCTGATGTTCACAGGCTCGGCTCCTTGCTCTCTCGATGGCTCTGGTGGTCCGCTGGTCTCGATTCGTTGATGAAATTCCCTCTGGTATCAGGCTTTCCTCCACTGGCCAGATGCAACAGCTACCTGCCAGTTCGCAATCTACCTTGGAGAGCAACTCCAACTCCGATAGTAACTTCGACCGCAACCTCCTCTTCTTCGACCGCGACTTCCCAAAGCGGAAGTTTTCGGTCCTATTTAAGCTCGGCCCCAAGGCTCGGCGACTATTACAAGTGAGCCTAGAAACGAGTCCCAGACGTCACGGGAGGTGTGTCATAAGGTAATAGGAGGAGTCAGGAAAGAGTCTCTCACTTATTTATTGCTAAACACAAAACAATTACATAAAAACATATTACATTTACAGAATGCTGATTCAGCAAAACATTGAACAGTCGGTTACTAATTCTTCAGAGAATCAGTCCACATGTCGCTCGTTTCTTACGATATAATAACAACACATAATAATAATATTGCAAAGGTTTCTATCCTTTCCTGTAATACACTAAATTGCAATAAACACAAACAGCACAGACAAAATTAGACAACCCACATCATTTGCTGAAAAATATATTTACAAAATCAATCAATCAATAACAAATCAATCAATGCCAGTCTTTAATGTGGGCGCCAGCACAAACACACAGATTCCTTTACAATACGTTTCTTCCATACTATATGACAGAATAATATTCAAACTCACTAGATATTAGTATACGGCAAAATATTTCCATTCTCACACAAAACGGCCATTATTTTGAAATAGATGATAGGTTAAATATTTTACAAGAATTGCTTTCATATTCTTACTTCCACACGTTTCTCTCACACTATATGCCAGAAAACACTAAATCTTCACACATGGTAAAAATATTTCAATTCTCTTTGAACAGATGACGGGTTTCAGACGTGTCAAATGCTCCTATCATATTACCCCCTCCACATTTTTCTCCAATACTAAACGCCAATTGAACACTAAAACCTTCTAAATTTTGGTAGATAACAAAATCTTTCCTTTTTCATACAAAGAGGTCATCTCTTTGCAACAAATGGTGAATTAGAGATATTTCAAAATCGTATAACTTTTACCACCTCATGCTTTTCCCATATTGTACGCCAGAGGGACATCTAATACCCACTAAATTTAAGTACATTACAAGAACTTGCCTTTTTCATACAAAGTACCCATCTCTTTGCAACACATAGAGAGTAAAGCTATTAAAACGACTATCATATTCCTATTCCACACGTTTCTTCCATACTCCCGTTTGCCTTTGCATGAAAGTACATATTCTGGTGTCTTTATCCAAAAGATTCCATCCTTTCAGACTTGATGCCGATAACTCAGCCTATTTTTTTTTTTTTTTTTGACAAATTAAGATTATGTACCAGATCATTTAATTCCGATTGGTTGGTAAGGTGGGGTTCGTTGGTTTCTTGAAAAAATTGGCTCTATTTTTCTTTATCATCTGACAACACTATACATACACTTACATCTATTTCTTCCACTTCTTCTTTTAAGTTCCATTTGTCATGTACCATTGGAATGGGAAGTTCTTCAGTGTAGTGCACTGCGCGTATTCTCGATGAAATGTTGGGATAGACGATAGTAGTTCTTCTCTCAACCGTTATTCTTGCAATTTAGTCATACAGAAGCGATAGTCTGTACAATGGTCACATGGTTCTCTTCACATCATGGATACTGCAAATTTCATATGAAGCTGTCCTTTCCAACGACGCCGACTTTCCAAAATTTATGTGGGTGCATATCAATGGCGGGACATATTAGTCTATATGTTTTCAGGGAAGTCTCGATATTTGATTGATTTATTTTTAGTTAAAATATTTTATGGACACTGTCATAAAGGGCTGTGCTGTGATAAAGTAAAATATGCCGGTACTATAAGGATAAGTCGGGGCTGCTCTAGCTCAGTCGGTAAGACGGCTGACTTAAACGCACGAGAAACGGGTTCAAACCAAGGTCCGAACTAAAAATCTTGTGGGTGCCGGAGCCCCGAGGCACCCACGTAGTCGGCGCGCATGGTTCTTTCAACCACCCAGTCAACAAAGACATTGGCTCCCACGGCTTATCCTGGTCACCTATCCTACAACCAAAATATAGCTCATAAGCTTTTCTTATAAGCTCAGTTATTTGTCGTTTTTGAGAAGAAAATGTAACCTCACCGCAAATATAACAGAAGTTATATGGATCATTCACATTCTCCCAAGGCATAGATGCAAAAACTGCTCATTGAAACACACAAGTGTCTACGATAACAGGTTTTGACGCAAAGAACAACACACATGCATTCACTCTACAACCAACAAATTTGCCTCATCTAGTTTTACAAAACTTAACACACAAAGTATTAGGAGAAATTCTCAAAAGCTGCGAAACAATGAATTACGAATCGCTTACTATAAAAGATATTTTATACCCTGTTTTAGCACATCAAATATTGTGTTCATCAACCTATAGCAAAGGGGATACGGACAAAATCTCGCGGCCGAAACATCGCCGCCCAAAATCTCGCCGGCCAAAACCTAGCGTGGTCAAAACCTCGCGGGACGAAATCTCGCCGGGCCAAAACCTCGCCGCCCAAAACCTCGCGGGCCAAAATCTCGCCGGGCGCCGAAATCTCTAGCTACGGCTCTGTATATATATATATATATATATATATATATATATATATATATATATCCCACTCCCTTTTGTTCTGCCGACAAAGTGAAATTATAAAAGACATCCTAGGCTCGAACCTCATCTATGTTGAAAATTTGAGATCGGTAGGATGGCTCAAGAGGTATAATGTAACAAAAATAGTCATTTAATTTTTAGATATATATAAATTTCCAAAGCATGCATTAGAATTTTTCTTGTCATTATTTTAATGTAATTATGTGTTATTACTAAATATATACATATAGTAATATATAGAACATTCTACATTGAAGGAATCGTCGTGAAGAGGTTTCATTTCTTCCCAGGCGACACTACGTCTCGCTTAATTTAGACCAGGCGAAGTTCTGTGTCGCGAGATCATTACAACGAGGTTTTGGTCAGGCGATATTTTGAGTATGGCGATATTTTGGGGCGCGAGGTTTTGGAAGACGAGGTTTTGGCAAGGCAAGATTTTGGCCCGGCGAGATTTTGGCCCGCGAGGTTTTGACCAGGCGAGGTTTCGGCCCGGAGAGATTTTGGGCCGCGAGGTTTTGGGAGGCGAGGTTTTGCCCAGGCGAGGTTTTGGGCCGCGAGGTTCTGGCCGCGAGGTATTGTACCCAAACCATAGCAAAGGTATGTTACTATGACAAAGTGTGGGTAATACAATTTTTATATATTCTTTGTTTGGCCTCCCAGGAACTAGCGTTGTGTAAAATTACAGTTTTTAAGGTACAAACGAAAAATTTAAATTGCAAAAAACTGGACACCGATGCGAGAAATCTGATGATGGACTTGAATTCATCACATCAAAATTTATTAAAAAACAGGTGTCAGTTCGTCTGTAAGAAAAACAGTTACCGGTGTAACCTATCGTGGGACACATACGTCCCAATGGTAGTGAAAGAGATAAACAACATGACAGATATTCGAGTTTTACAGAATATGTATAGTGTTTTGTTTCTTTAGTGTATTCGTTTTATCATACCGGCATCCGTTGTATTATGGCGCATATTTTTGCAAGGTATTACAATCATCTTAACTGCTTGGATTATAATATCAATGGTAACTTTTTTAAATTAGAATTTTGACGTTTTTATTTTTATTAATGCTATCAAATAATCCCCACTGATTGATGTAAAAGTTACCGCCGTCTCTTTATGATATAAAATTTATATTCTAGGATTATTTCTCGTTACCATTTCTAAGAATTTCATTGACTTTCCATTTTCTTATGCTCTTTCTTCAGAAATAATACTATAGTTGTCAAATTTTATTTCATGTAAGAACTGCGTTCTTTTTTCTTTTGGCCCATTCTACTCTTCTGTTTCTTTTTCTTAGATGCTACTTTCTTTCGTTTTTCATACTTTCGACCGTTGTTAGTTGTGATTCAAGTCGGCCGTCGTCAGTGACACAAAAATTAAGAGGAGCTGATAAGCGAAACTGGCGTTCCACGCCAGTTTGCACGGACATCAACATAACGTGACTTCGGTTATTATGGCAAAGGAATATTTACATCATTTAGTTATAAAGGTAAATGTTTGAATTAAAGAAAATTAAGAGGGGGAAATAAGTAGCCCGGAAAATTAGGTAGCCCAAGAGGATGCTTCCTTTTTCTTCTATGAATAAAATAAAAAGTTAGATTTACTGCTAAATTTTTGTGTGTATCATATCACATAAGATTCACTAGTCTGCAATTCTTGCCATTAAGACTTCAATTTATGCATAACTTAAAGTACAGACGTGTTCAAATTATTATACTCAACATTCAGATTCTGAATATGTTACTGTTCTTACAATATTACGAGAGAAAATACGTTCGAACTTAGTCCAAATTACTACTTTGTAATTCTCCCCTAATTTCTAGTGGGTGTGGCATATGCTTTTCAATATCAATAAAACAAATGTGTACGTAACATTCAAATATAATTATTATAAAGTGTGTATATCCAAATTGGAAACAAAAAAGAATGAAATGGAATACTAGACTCTAATTTTTGCTTTCTTTCTTGACCTTGTGCTTTTATTCCCTCGACACAAAGAATCCTTCGAACACTTTTAGGCCAAATGTCTGAATTCATACTCAGCCATTTTTATGCTTAAGTCTATTAGATGTTGCATTTCCGTTTCCCAGAGCCAATCTTTTTAATTTTCTGATACCTCTTATTGATAGCTTTGGTTTTATCCAACACTTCCCAATCCTATATTGACTCTTGTTCATTTCCACAGAGATTCTACTCACAGATTTTTGTTTTATCCCAACTCTACTATCAAGGTATTACCGTGTATATCTTATTTCCGCCAGAAGTATTTTGTTAACTTCTATTTTACGCTGAGAGAGGACTTTTACTTTTTCCAGTATGCTGCAATTACAGGACTACACAGAATAAAAGATTGATACATGAAACATGTCACGATCATTTTAAACTGCGTTCTTCTTTTCGTCCATTCTACTCTTCTGTTTCTTTTTCTTAGTTGTTACTTTCTTTCGTTTCTCCTATCATACTTTCGACCGTTGTTAGTTGTGATTCAAGTCGGCCGTCGTCAGGGACACAAAAATTAAGAGGAGCTGATAAGCGAAACTGGTGTTCCACATCAGTTTGCACGGATATCAACATAACGTGATTTTGGTTATTATAGCAAAGGAATATTTACATCATTTAGTTATAAAGGTAAATGTTTGAATTAAAGAAAATCAAAAGGAGGAAATAAGTAGCCATTTGAACTGTTGAACACTTTGAATGTCGTTAACTTCTTACGACAGCAACCACAACACTTCAGACTGTAACTTCTTGATAGGAATCACAATACCTATCTACAACTGAAACACCACTTTCAGAATTTCTCCCCCTCCCTCACTAATACCATCTGCTGTTCAACGGTGATATCACCACTTCAACTGCACAGTAAACAAATGAAGGATCCTATATTGGTGGTTTAACCATTAAATTAAATGTTCTAGAACTCTGAAATTAGGACTCCTACAAAAATTTGCGTTTTTCGTGCGTGAGTCTAAGAATTTGAACACGTCTGTATATTTAATTCTCAAACTCACCCCCTACCTGCTACAGCGTGTTGTGAATAGACTCCGAAACAAAATCCTAAATAGACCACTGAGTCTGAGGTTAAAATAAGTGAGGGCCAAAAGAGAAGATCCTTTGTTTCTATCACGTACAACATCACTATTACTATAACAAATCCTATTTAATATCTATCACCTTTAGAACACACACTTCAATGATAGTATAACAATAAAAATCATAATATCACCCTCTCCACACCCCACTCCTCAATTGGGGTGAATTTAAGCTTGAACGGCATCGAGAGTGTAACTATTCATCTCGCCGATCTAGATAACTATAGATTAGACATCAGATTCGTCTTGTATTTGGTCTAGGAATTAATTCGTGCGGTTGGTACGCACACATTGAAGCTGTAGTACAAACACAAAATACATAAATACCTTAAGAAAAATATTGTCCATCGCTAGCCACCACTTTCGCCCATCTGTCAGGCAATGTACGGATTCCGTGGCGAAAGAAGTCCTCATCCTTGGAAGCGATCCAGTCAGAGACCCATGTTTCGATATCTTCTGAAGAAGTAAACCGCTGTCCAATCAAATCGTTGTTCATGCAATCGAACAAGTAGTAGTCCGAAGGAGCAACGTCTGGTGAATACGGCGGGTGGGGTAAAACTTCCCATCCGACATTTTCTAAATAGGTTTTGACCGGTTTTGCGACATGTGGGCGAGCGTTATCATGTTGAACAATAAGTTTATCATGTCTGTTCTCCCATTCTGGTCGTGTTCTGGCCAGAGCTTGCTTCAAACGCATTAATTGTCGTCGATAACGTTCTCCATTCATAGTTTCACCCGGTTGCAGCAGCTCATAGTACACCACACCTTTCATATCCCACCATATGCACAGCATAACCTTTGCACAGTGAATATCTCGTTTTGGTTGTGATGGACCTGGTTCACCTGGTTTCACCCAGGCCTTTTTTCGTTTAGGGTTCTCGTAATGGATCCACTTCTCATCACCCGTAATAATTCGATGCAGAAACCCCTTTCTGCTCTGTCGTTGAAGCAGCAATTCGCAAATGGTTTTTCGTCTTTCAACGTCTCTGTCTTTCAATTCATGTGGAACCCAATGTGACATCTTTTGAATCATTCCCATGGCTTTCAAGAGTTTGGAGACTGTTGTTTGATCAACGCCTAATGCTGCTGCAAGTTGTTCCTGCGTTTGACACGAATCCTGCTCGAGCAATGCTGTCAATTCTTCGTCTTGAATTTTTTTTTGTCTGTCCAGCTCGCTCTTGGTCTGCCAAGCCGAAATCACCACTTCTAAACCGTGCAAACCACTTCTGACACGTTCGCTCAGCTAGAGCATGGTCACCATACACTTCCACCAAAATACGATGACTTTCAGTCGCACTTTTCTGCATGTTAAAGTAATGCAGCAGGACACCCCGCAAAAACACTTTATCAGGCACAAATTGCGCCATGTTCACTTAACTACAAACTGGTGTTGTTGACGCTTTAATCCACTGCCCTATACTACGAACGATACGCGATGACAGGGGTTTGCAACACATGTGTGGATACACGGAACTGTGGGACGCTCCGTTCGTTGCGCCATCTCTTGTCCACCCGCACGAATTAATTCCTAGACCAAATACTAAAACTTAGTGGTTTTTAGCATTCCTCTGGTATATAGTATGGAAGAAACATGTGGGGCGCAAGAATACGACAGGGGTTTTTAAAATGTCTGAAAACGACAGGTTTTTTTCTAAATATCTGAAACCCACCATTTGTTGCGAAGACTTGAATGTTTTGTAAGTCGAAGGGAAGAGTTTGACATGTACTAATCGTTAATGGGTTTTAATTCTCCTCTGGCACATAGTATTGGGAAAATATGATAGGAAAAATGGAAAAATATGATGTGAAAAATGGAAAAATGTGTGAGAGGTAAACATATGATATGATTTTTTTTTAATATCTCTAACTCGCTATCTGTTGCAATCAGATGATAATTTTGAATACGAAAGGAAATATTTTGCCATGTACTGAAACGTAGAGGCTTGTAGTGTTCTCCTGATATATAGTTTGGGAGAAATATGTGGGAGGTAAAAATATGATAGAAGTTTCTTTTAAAAAATATCTCTAACCTACAATTTGTTCCAAAGAGATGACGGTTTTGTATTAAAAAGGGAAAAACTTTACTATGTACTGGTTTTTAATGTTCCTGTATCGTATAAATATAGAGCAAACGTAGGGAATTAAAATACAACAGAAATTTTTGAAATGCCTTATGTGTTGCTAAGAAATAGTTTCTGCATGAAATAATTGGAAAAATTAGTCATATAGAAGATACTAAATGTTAGTGGCTTTGAGTGTTCCTGTGGCTACAGTATGGGATTTAAGAATATGATAAGATGTCTTCAAATCTCTGTAACGTACAATCTATTTGTCAGGAGACGACCGTTTTATATGCGGAAGAAAAGAATGTGTTACTAATATTCATGGGGTTTTAGTGTCCCTCTGGCGTATAGTGTAAGAAAAACATGTTGGGGGGAGTAAGAATATGATAGGAGTTTTTGAAATATCTCTAACACGCCATCTGTTTTGAAGAGATGTTCGTTTTGTGTGAAAAAGGAAATACTTTATAGGGTTTAAGTTTTCCTCTGGCATAAAGTATGGGGGCAGGGATGAATTCAGGGGGTAGCCCGGGGGGAAATTTCTCCCCCGAAGAAAATTTATTCCCTCCGGAGAAACTCTCAAAATTTCAATCACAAAATGTAGAAATTACTTCACCCAAACTCCCCTGCCCTGAGGAATTCATATCCCCCCCGGGTGAAAATGTCTGGACTCAACACTGTATGGGAGAAGTGCGTGGGGGTATGAACATGATAGGTGTTTTTGAAATAACTTTACTCGTTCATCTATTGCAAACAAATGACTGTTTTTTATGAAAAAAGAAGTAATTTGTTATGTATTGAACTTTAATGGCTTTTAGTGTTAATCTGGCATATAGTGAATGAGACGTGGGAAGGTAATAATATGATAAATAATCTCTAAGAGATTTTAAATGTCTGCCTTCTAGTGCCAAGAGGTGATAGTTCTGTATGAAAAAGATATGTTGCCACGTCCTAATATTTTGTAGGTTTTACTATTCCTCTGGCATTTAGTATGTGAGTAATATGTGTGTGAGGGGGTAAGAATATAGGAGTTTTTGAAATATATCAAACCCTAATCTATTCTTAAGATATGTCCGTTCTATATGAAAGAGAAAATATTTTGTCATGTACTGAACTTTAGTAGGTATTGCTATTCCTTTGGCATATAATATGGAAGATTTGTGTTGGTGGTAAGAATATGATAGGATTTCTTTAAACATCTCTAATGAAAATATGGCAGTACATTTTACTCTGGCTCTTTCTGAGATTCCTGGAGATGGTCTTGAGTTTTATACCTTTATTAATGTTATGGCAATTGATGACTATATAAGTAATTCTGTTTTGGTTTCATGGATAGTGAACAAAAATGTGATCTTGCTTTTTACTTCACCCCTTGTGGGATCGCGAGTCATAGTTTGTACTAATAGAGGTAGGTAATGGGGATCTTAACGATTCAACCCTATTTCAATTTTCTCTTTGTAACATGAAATTGGAGTATCACATTTTTACCAGGAGGTAAGAATGTGCTAGCATAATTTTTACCGTGGGGGTAGGAATATGCTGTTGAATTACCGGGATTTAAAATTTCTGTCATAATCTTACTCCCGGTAAAAATATGCAAGAGTATGCATATGATACCGACGTTCTTTGCATAAACTCGTGATTTCAGGAACCCCCTAAGAAAGTAACTTGGTTACCAGTTTTGATTGCGTTGAGAGCGAGTACTCAGCCCGACAATTTCTCATGAAGCAAAGCAATTGTGTAATGAGAGGAATGGCAGGTAGAGCCATCTTGTTGAAACCACATGCATTCAATATCAATTATTTGCAATGTGGCAACAACGAAAAATTGGTAATCTTATTACGGTCCCATTTCCCATTAATTATAACAATGTTTCAATCATCCTTTGAAGAACTATCATTATTATCACGATAACATCGAGTTTGATCGAAATTTTTATAATTTCAAAGATCATACATTTTATTATTAAAAGTGAATGTCACCCGGAAAAATACCAAAGTGAAAAATAAGTTATTATTGGTTTGGTTAAAAACAGGTAGAAGGACACCAGGAAACTGAATAATATCCATACGACAAAACAATTTCGTCAGTGAAAGTGTAAAAGCTGTGTTTTCCATGCATACGTCACAAAACTATTATTTCATAGTCTAGAATGTACTGGTCCGGAAGGACATGAGAAAGAAAAATAACAAATAAGGCAAATATAAAAACTACTGGTTTCTAAACCAGGGTGTTCAGTTTTGGATGCCGGCTCGTTCAGCCACATTCGGTTTGGCTCGTATCTGTAAACGCGGTTTAGTCTCGTCTCGAGCATACGCGAGAGTCTCGTCTTAACGCTTCTAAGTTAAGTCAGCAGTATTGGTGGACCAGAACATGTAAGTTGTATATTTTATGGTTTTTCTTAATTTCACACGTCAGTATGGTCAGGCAATGCAATACTCACAGTCCTCGTAACCGAAGGTTATGATAAACCCGAGTAATAGTATAATAACAGTAACAATTATAATAATAATAGCAGTATTCTATAGCAATGCTATGCATTCTTTGATTTGTATATCAATCCATGTATTGCTGATGGATAGTTACGTCTGTTATTTAAAACATTGAGACAATGCTAATAATCTAATTTACAAGTGGGTGACTCACTTATTATTCCGTTTGCATTATCGGGTATAGAATAACCCTGTAAGAGTCACACCCACATCTTATATAGATAAAATCACATAATAAAATGAGATAGCAAAAAGGTAGATTATTGAGTAGTCATTGTTTCTCATAAAATAACTATAACCCCTGTCTCCCACGTAAGGTTAAGTGAATATTAATATTAACATAGTAAGTAAATACTATATTACCGAGGTAAGCACAGATATGGAAATATGATACTATCAATGAAGTGTAACTCTATTTACTGTGATATGGCTCCCCGAAATGAATAAGAGGACTTATGATTGTACTGCCTGAACATAATTATGTGTAATGCATAAGCCTTATTTCTATGTGTAGTGTTGGTTACTTAAACTTGTGATTCGCTCTCAGTGCAATTTTCATATTTCATTTTGCTACTTTCACTAGTTAACTATGGCTAATACTCGATCACAAAGTAGGTCTAATAGTGCAACACCGGTTTCCATGATCCTTCCCCCTGTCTCCTTAGATGTATTTTCCGATGGACCGTCTGAAAGTGTTGACAGATTTTTGGCAAACTTTGAATGTTTGGCCGAGATCAACGCGTGGACACCCGATCGGATTAAAGCAATCTTTCCCACATGCTTAAGTGGACAGCCTTTGTATTGGTACAAGACACAGGAAGAGTCTTTACGTAACAAAGACTGGGCGGGTTTGAAAGCAGCGTTTGAGGAGCAATTTGGGTCTTGTCAGATACCATTAACAGCACTTAATGCCTATAGATCGCGAGTTCAAGCCCCGGGCGAACCACTAACGCACTACTTATTTGAGAAGAAGTTCTTGGCAGATAAGTACAATCCCACCCTTCCCTTTAAAGATTTTATGGCAGATGCTGTTATTGCTATGCTTCCCCAACACATGCATTATTTTTCTCAAAAGACGTTCGCAAATTTTGATGCCTTAATTAAGGAAGCATTTACCAGGCAGAAAGCCGACTTGTTATTACACCAGCGCATTGCGGAACAACAGCGGGTCGTGTCATGTGACCCTCAGCTTCCCCCAGTGGCCCCGCAAGTTACTGCCAACCCCACCGTATATTCTACTCCCCAGGTTAGGCAAGCAGACCCATATGCCGATATAATGGATAAGCTGGACAAGTTACAGCTCCAGTTCAATTCCCATAAGGCCCATGTACACTTTGCGGAAACTTCATCCAGACCCCCCACCCCCCCGCGCAACTTCTCCTGCTCCATCCTATCAGCAGGACTACCGCAGAAGCCAGGAAGCATGTACCAATTGTGCTAAGTGTAATCATCGGCACGATAAGCCTCCTGCGCCAAAAACCAAACAGGGTAACAAGAACAAGGGATCGAACTTGGCCCAGCAGGCCAAAGCAAAGAATCAGAAGAAGAAGAAGAAGCAAAATAATACATTTCCAAAAGGCAATGATAGTTACCACGCCTATTATGGGCAATTTCCGCCGGCATACTCTTCGTATGCCCCGCCATATCCGTATTACGGATATCCCCCACCGACTCCTTACGCTTTCCCACCCCATCCCCCTCCCCCGGCAGCCCAACCACCTAAACCGTTCGAACCCGTTCCTGATCCAAAAAACTGAATTTGCCTCAGGAGCCTTCAGCTCCTGAGCCAGCCCCTTCAAGTCCATCTCAACCGCCAGTCCTTAACCATGATACCTTATCTCCTACCATTCTCACCCTGCCACTACAATCCGAAGGCCAATTATTTTACGTTCAGGGTTCCATAGGGAACGTAAAACGCCGTTTTCTGATTGATACAGGAGCAGAGAGCTCCCTGTTACCGTGGACAGCCTTACCACGCAATGTGACTGTATTTAAGATGGAAACAAATCTGTATGGTGTAAGCGAAAAACCGTTATCGCTTAAGTATGCAGCATACATTAAGATTAATTTGGCCGGAAAATCATTTACGGTTTTATTTAGGCTTATTCCAATTCCTAAATTTCCTATTATTTTGGCTAATAATTTCTTGAAAACTCATCAAGCCGTAATTGAATATCAGAATAATACACTCACATTACGTCATTTTGGCTGTCGTCCAAATTTAGATCAGAATATACCCGTAGGCTCTACTCAATTGCCTCCTGCAGTTGCTTCGAAAGTGCAGACGAATCAACACTTTACGTTGGTTTGTAAACAAACCACAACCGTCCCTTCACGCTCAGTTGTTTTCATTCCACTTGATATACCGTTAGGTGTCAATTTCAGTGCTGTTCACATACACACACCTATTAACAGCAACCTAAAACGTTGCTTTATTGCTCACACAGTAGCTAGTACAGACAACATAGCGGTTCCCGTTGTAAATCTGGCTTCCAAACCCAAACACTTTCACAAGGGAACGCCTTTGGCTATTGCGTCTGCTCTACCAGACATTCCTAAGTCGCTACATGTAAACACAGTACGTAAGTTGTTTACACCGACGGCTGAGCATGCACAACAGAAAACTAAAGAACGGCTTGCGAAAATTGGTCACCTTATTGATTCACAACAATTCAAAATTAACAAAGAGTTGAGTAATGAACAACAACAGAAATTAAGGGATGTGCTTACTAAGTATGCCAGTGTTTTCAAATGGTCTGACACGGATTTTTCCCATATAGATGCATATGAAGCCACTCTTGACTTAAAATCTAGAGAACCCTTTCGATCCCCGATGTTTACGGTGCCACACCGATTACGGCCTAGGGCAAAACAACAAGTACTGAAATTATTAGAGATGGGTATTATTGAATTAAGCAATTCAGCAACTCGGAATAATATTCTAGTAGTTCCAAAACCTAATTCTGACGATCTGCGCATTTGTTTGGATTTACGTAGACTCAATCTTGCCTGCCATCCAATCCGTGATTCTCCCGCCAATATGGCGGACGTTATTGAGAACCTAGCAGACGCTACGTACTACTGCTGTTTCGATTTATCGCAGTCTTTTTTTCAGGTCCCCTTAGACCCTGAGGACCGTCCTTTTACTGCATTTTCCGTACCGTCATTAAATCTTAAGCATTCCATGTACCAACTGACAGCCATGCCCATGGGGCATGTTAACAGCACGATTATGCTCCAACGCATTTTGCGAGACATTTTTGAAAACGTGGATCCCAACCACCTTACTATGTATGTGGATGACCTTTATTTAGGGGCGCGCACGTTTGAAGAACTGTTGGTAAGTCTAGAGAAAGTACTAGCGACTGCACAACGTTACTCGGTTTTGTTCAATCTCAAAAAATCAATGTTTGGCGTGACAACGCTAAAGTGTCTTGGCTTTATAATTCGAGCAGGTCATATTCAACCAGACCCAGCTAAGATTGAGGCTATTTTGAGCATCCCCAAGCCCCAAACTGTCAAGCAATTACGGTCTTGGTTAGCCTCGGTGAATTTCTTTCGAACTTTCTTTGCCAATATCTCACTGAACCTAGTACCGCTTTATCAAGCTCTAAAAGGACCTCCGAAGAAATTGGTGTGGACAGATGAATGCGAGAGTGCATTCCAACAAATGCGCCAGGCTCTAACTAACCCACCCCTTCTTCAGATATATTCAACCCAAGATACGGAGCACGCCCTGGTGGTGGACTCCAGTTTAATTGGCGTCGGGGCCTGTTTATTACAGAAACGCGCCTCTGATGCTGACTGGCACCCGGTGCAGTTTGCATCATCCCGTCATCCGCCAAGGAAGACGCCCCCACCCATCTATGAGCTTGAATTATATGCGGTCTATTTTGGGCTAAAAAATTCTATAAATACTTAATTGGACAGGAATTCACCATTTACACCGACTCACTAGCGGTCACAGCCATGAAAACCTCGAATCACCTTAGTCCCAAATTACTGAGGTGGCGAGATTTCTTTAGCACATTTTCCTTTAATATCAAACATTTGACCGGCAGCAAGAACGGATTGGCAGACATGATGAGTAGAAACCCACTCCCGGTTACGCAGGAAACGATAGCGGAAGCGGAAGAAACCCCGCATGAGTACCAAATGCTGGCTCTCGACAAACGAGTTGATGTAGGTGAACTACAGCGCCAGGACTCATTTCTAGGGAAGATTATACGCGCCTTACAAACTGAAGATACCTCTCAGTGCCAATATAACCAATGGAAAAAGCAATTCACGATTTCGAATGGTATCCTGTATAGGAAGATCAAGGCCATACCTAACGACAGACTAGTACTCTGCGTTCCTAACAGATTACGGGATTCGATCTTTGATGAACTACAAACGCATTCATTAACCCACCCGGGATTTACCAAATTACATCTGCTGGTTAAATCAAAGTATTACTTTCCGCAGATGAAACAATGGCTATATCGGAAATTGGCCAGGTGTCACGAATGCTCTCTATTTAAAAGATCGTATAAACCGTCTGTCGAAACAGTGCAACAACTACCCCACGACACCATCTTCAAGTGCTTCTCCATTGACTTGGCCGGGAAGTTAATCGCTTCCGAACCAGATCAATATCAGTACTTCTATTTGGCGACAGACCATGCCAGTGGGTTTGTTATTACTGCACCTGTAAGATCCCCAACGTCAGAAGCTTTCATTAGTTTCTTTATGGACCACATAGTGACGCCCTACTCCTGTCCATCTCTCCCTTTTATGGACAAACAAACATCCCTTACGTCCACGAAAACGCGGCAATTCTTAGCAAGTATGGGGGTAGAAGTTCGTTACGCCCTCCCCCACCATCATCAAACTTTGGGGCACGCTGAGAATCGAATCGGAGCCATCCAGAATGCATTGCGTTTCCTTACCAAGGAACAACACGCACGATGGCCGGACTTTCTACAGACCGCCACTGCTAGTGTAAATAAGACACCACTCACGGAACTTCGCGTCAGTCCCTTCTCGATCCTGTTTGGTATCGAACCTGCGTTCATTATTGATCGTGTGCTTAATGCACCCGACCAAGAACTAAGCAATCACGAGAGGCTAACTCTTGCACGGGAAACGCGGGACTACGTGTTATACCGAAGGAATCAAATATTTGAACGGCAACGCGAAAAATTGCATTCTAAGAAGCAACCGACAGAGTTTCTTCCTGGATCTAAAGTCGTTGTGCAACGCATATATGCCAAACCCGGTGATTGCAGGAGTATTCAACAACTATTTGATGGCCCCTTTGAAATTCACAGCCGCCTAGATGGTAATTCATATATGGTCTTAATGAACGGTCAACAGGTCCCAATAGCAAAATCACGTCTGAAACTGTATATACCGGATGAAAATCCGAGTCCCGAATTTCAGACGAAGTACAGACAATATCTGTAACTACATTCATTGGTAGCAGAGTAATCGTGTAGCATTCCGTGTATAAATGCACCATATATATATATATATATATATATATATATATATATATATATATATATATATATATATATATATGCTCAAACGCCCGACTTTGTCTCTTGTTTTCACATATATCATACTCTGCCTTAGCATCCTGAGGTTCCACAAACCCCACCTACCCGTGTCTACCCCTCTATCTCCGCCACTATCTAGTGCCGTAGTTCCCCCCAAGCCCCTCCCATGTGGGTTATTCGTAGACGCAAACGGAGCAAATGACTATCTCCAGCCATTGCATGCACATTTCTACACTTATACACAATGACTGCTTGGTCCACGCCAGCGTGCATACGCGTAGCAGCCATATTGGTTTCCAATCCATGTGTAATTGATTTCATTTTCGTCACTAATTCATGACCCAGCTTGTTATTGAGTGTTACTTCCCTACTTAGGTTCTTATACCTAATGCGGACACCTCTCAATGTATATGCAGCTTGTGCAGCTATTCGTTCTACGAGTAATCCTACACGCTTCGTAGACTACCGTATGCTACCCTCCTCTTTCCCTTTCAGAGACAAATGATCTTACGTACACATATATGATGCATTTATTCATACAAGGAATCGCTTATTTAGAATTCCATACGTTATATTAGTTATTTTTGTCTTAATTGTAAAAAAAAAAACTTAGGCATATACCCACGGGCTTCAGTAAGTTTATCACGGTACTTCACAATTGGACCCCGCTTAATGTCATCCCATGATGCATTTTCCAACATAACAACTGTTTACAGAACGAGTTTGTTCACTGTTAAAGGTTTGATTGTGTAAAACAAATAGATAATTCAAGGGAGACATGCGCCCCCTTGAATTCTAAGGGCTTTGGTTCCCCCCGAATTGTACGAGTGCAGCAATTACATTGGTCCCCCTAAGACTATAAGGGCTCTGGTCCCCCTGGAATCTCGAGGGAATACCCACCACATTGACCCCCAAAATGGTCACCATAATAGTTACAGTATCTAATATACTTCATACTCACATATGCTACTCCCCACATTTCCCTCGCTCCGATCAACATTTGAGTAATTCCTATGCGAAAGTAACTACAAACAAATACAAAATTCTCTAACCAATATTTTGGATCTTTTCTCGGCGAATAACACGTAATCGCATAAAATACTATACGGTTACACGGGACATTCATTCATTTGATTAACATGACCCCCCCAAAATATATATACTACACTGTTACGCATAACAACGATATATATTCCATTATGTTTCTTGCACATAATTTCCGTGTAGTTTAAAAACCCCTTTAGGCAACAAATGCATTTCTTTCGGAAGAAGGAGAAAGCTTTAAATAGACTTCAGCATAGGCTGAGTTTCTGGATTTACACAAAAAAAAAACACAAAAATAATATATTCCCAGGAAAATACAACATAGGTTGTATGTAGCCCTATTACCTGACCCACCCATTCCTTCTTTCTCTCTAAGCAAAAAAAAAAAAAAATGAGAACGTCTCATAAATAGACACGGCAACAAGTAAGCTCATTACAATAAACTTACATTCTTTGCCTTTCACCCCACTGAATGCATTTGTTCCCACGTTTTCTCGAGACACATTTTCGTGTGTACAAACACAACACACGAATCCATATACAAACACATAAAAGAATATCTTTCGCGTCGCGCCCAACCGAAGTCTTAGTTAATAGTACTTTAGTACTCACCGAGCCATCCTCTTCGAGCATCGTCCCCACAACGTGCACAGCACACACTCAATTGATAACATTAATGAACGACCCCGTTCGATTTGCATAGCTTGGGAAATACTTTCACTCAGGGTTTCCCCCTCCTTCCTGATCTTTTACGGTCGTAGTCAGGAGCCTCCCAATGCAAGTGCATTCGCACGCATCAGTGAATCCTGCGCCAGTCAGGTGGCTATCCTGCCAAGAAGGAATTCCCACCTTGACCTTCACCAGGTCAACGAATTCTTCAGTACTAAAATTAACTGCGTTATTTCCTCCAACTCGTACAGCTAACTCTTGGGAAGTCAATCATTGCAAGCCATAAGGCAAGACATATATTAAAAAAAAACATAGAAATAGAATTTGCATTTCGTTTTAATAGCTCACTTATAGACTACCTGTAAGACGAGTTCGTTTTCTCCCTTTCAGGTGGCTCGTCTCTGTTTTTGGCCTTATTGCAGTACATCCCGTGAGGGCCCAAACCCCCTTCGATATGGTAACTCTGGTTACAATTATCAGTGCCGTGAGTACTGTAGGATGTGTGTTATCCATTATTTTTTGCCTCTGTTGGTGTCGATACGGCAGACCCAAACCACGTTCCAGATTCTATACTTCGAATATTACGTCACAGTTCACGCATCCTCGCCCTAGTGCTTCTTCCACTCACATCAATGTGGAAGACCGCCTTCTGTTAACACGTTTGGAAGGACATCGTGCATCAACACCTTTGCCACACGATCCTGCACCTGATTCATGTACCACTCCATCCAGACCTGCATCTCCTCCTATGGATTCATTGCTTAGCCCGAGATATTTCTCACAAACACCATTGTACATATTCTTTCATATTAATTGGTGGTGGTATTTTCTATTCGTTTTATCCTTCATAAAAAAAATAAAAAAAAACAAACAAAACACAACTAAAAACCGTATGCTATCTCAATTTTCTGATCACATTCTCTTATGCCTATTAACCTTTTATTCCCCTTCCTTTAACCCTTTCTGCCTACATTAACGTTTACATTCATGGCAGATTGCACTGAAAGGGAATTACAGGTGCATCTTGGATGCGCATTAATTTCCAAAGGCTAAGGTTTGTGCATAAAGGAAAAACCAGTGGAATATACAACATTCCCCTGCTATTTATGTATTTATGTATTTACTTTATTTAGTTGATTTATTTTATGTTATATATGTAAATATATATATTTTGTGTTTATATTGTTCATATTTGTAACATGAATATAATGATTAACGGGTGTGATAATCCATTGCCTGCCATACGAGTCAGACAAACCTTTTTCTACAACGTTTAAAGGTAAATTGATATGCAACTTTTAACGCTTTACTCTTCTGGATCCCATTGATACATTTAATTATAGGTTGTTCGTCCTTCTTGGACATACTCTTTCGATGTATTAGTCACTGTACTAAAGGTGTTAACGCTGTATTTACACCCCTATTACAACCTTATGCCTTATTAGCCACCCTTGGTACCAATGGCTAGTTAATGTTATTCCTCTTCTCTATGTCCTTGCCCCATACATTCTAGGCATGAAACTGACGTTGCATCTACTATAGTGGAAGTGTGCTTCACGAGTTTCACGACACATAGTGTTTTCCTGTGCCTTGCTGAACTCCTTATACAGGGTGACCATCGAACTATGATCGAAATTCACAATTTTGGGCATCCATTACAGGATTGCTCAGTATTATTTTTTTAAGTGGGGGAATATCACGATAACATCGAGTTTGATCGAAATTTTTATAATTTCAAAGATCATACATTTTATTATTAAAAGTGAATGTCACCCGGAAAAATACCAAAGTGAAAAATAAGTTATTATTGGTTTGGTTAAAAACAGGTAGAAGGACACCAGGAAACTGAATAATATCCATACGACAAAACAATTTCGTCAGTGAAAGTGTAAAAGCTGTGTTTTCCATGCATACGTCACAAAACTATTATTTCATAGTCTAGAATGTACTGGTCCGGAAGGACATGAGAAAGAAAAATAACAAATAAGGCAAATATAAAAACTACTGGTTTCTAAACCAGGGTGTTCAGTTTTGGATGCCGGCTCGTTCAGCCACATTCGGTTTGGCTCGTATCTGTAAACGCGGTTTAGTCTCGTCTCGAGCATACGCGAGAGTCTCGTCTTAACGCTTCTAAGTTAAGTCAGCAGTATTGGTGGACCAGAACATGTAAGTTGTATATTTTATGGTTTTTCTTAATTTCACACGTCAGTATGGTCAGGCAATGCAATACTCACAGTCCTCGTAACCGAAGGTTATGATAAACCCGAGTAATAGTATAATAACAGTAACAATTATAATAATAATAGCAGTATTCTATAGCAATGCTATGCATTCTTTGATTTGTATATCAATCCATGTATTGCTGATGGATAGTTACGTCTGTTATTTAAAACATTGAGACAATGCTAATAATCTAATTTACAAGTGGGTGACTCACTTATTATTCCGTTTGCATTATCGGGTATAGAATAGCCCTGTAAGAGTCACACCCACATCTTGTATAGATAAAATCACATAATAAAATGAGATAGCAAAAAGGTAGATTATTGAGTAGTCATTGTTTCTCATAAAATAACTATAACCCCTGTCTCCCACGTAAGGTTAAGTGAATATTAATATTAACATAGTAAGTAAATACTATATTACCGAGGTAAGCACAGATATGGAAATATGATACTATCAATGAAGTGTAACTCTATTTACTGTGATATTATATTAACCCATAACCCACACTATACAGTAACTTGCTGTGGATGCAATATTGTTCCTTTGATTTCTTGATGATTTTCTTTCACCCAAATGCGACAGTTTTGTTTGTTGACATCATTCAGTTAAAAATATGCTTCGTCACTAAACATTATATTTCTAACAAAAGCTTCATTCACCCGTTGAATCACCAAAACCCATCCGTCAAAGTATCTCCATTGAAAATGATCATTTGGTTTCAGTTTCCGAGTTAGCTGAATTTTATACATATGTATGTGCAAATCTTCCGTAACAACACGATAGAGAGAACATTTTGATATGCTCACCTGTTATGAACGACGCCAAACAGATTTTTTTGGTACTTCCAATATTACTGTCACTCTCAGTTGCGATATTTTCAACAGACTGAATGAATCGTGAACGTGGTGTGATTTGATGCAAGGACGTTATAAAATAGAGGATGTGCCCATACGTATCTTCCTCCTATGAACTCAATGAAACCAAAAAACATCTGAGCATCGTCTGTGCCGGCACGTCTGATTGGCTACTCTCGTTTCCGTCATGATTGTTGGCCCGAAACATTGGCTATCTTAGTGGCGCGGAGTGGGCAGAGTAAGTGTGGCGAAGCTGTGACGTATGGCTTCACTAGGGATGCGCGCGAGACGCGAGAAGTCTCGTCTCGTCTCGCATTTGCGAAACAAGACACGAGACGAGACTGAAAATTTTATGCGAGACGCGAGACGAGACAAAACCATGCGAGACGAGACTCGGTTAAGTCTCGCACGAGAAGTCTCGCGAAACTTCTCGCAGTCTCGCAACATTTATGAATTACATTTAATTGTATATTTAATGATTTTACATTTATTGAGTTTTCTAAGTTGAGCGTTAATGCCTCCAGGAACAAAAAAGTGATTGCGGCAATAGACATTTTATGAAATTTATTATTATTCAAGGTTGATTTTCAGAATTAAAGCCTTCTTTAGTTTCTAAACATCATTCTAAACACTGCAGTTAGCTCAATTGTATGATCTTGAAATTGATCCAGAAAGCTTTTTTCGTATTAAGTATAGTTTGCTGGATATTTCGATTCTCGCAATTGACATAAGCAATGTTATTCCTTGGTGGTTCGTGTAAAGGGACATAGGCGACAATAGATGGCAGCACTGTTTTCCTACACAAGTAACGTATTTTTATATTTTCTCTGTTGCTTCCACAAATTTAATGCTAGAGTCTAAATTTTCTAAAAAGAAAGTTCAAACCTATTCTAAGGGAACAATCCGTTTCAATTTTGGATATTGTGACGTTAGAGCATTCCTCGGACTAGAAGCAGGCAAAGACAAGGTTAAAAAAAATATGAAGAAATTTACATATAGATATAGTTAAATTACCCTCTGATAGACAACAATACGCCTCTTCATACCGATACTGATAAGGCAAATGCTTTTGCACACTATCTTCAAGGCATATTTACACCACTCACACCTGATTTGCCTCCTCGTCGTCATCCCGTCGACAAACTAAACCTTGAATCTCCGCATTTACAACCAAATATTCAACACACTCTTCCTGAGAACAATCTTCTTACTGAGCCAGTTCAAATTTCTGACATCACTTCTGTCGTTTCTCATAGGCGCAACACTGCTCCAGGCATGGACTCTATCACATATAGGCACGTTCAAGAAAGTCCCTACACTGTTTTATATTTGCTCTCTCTCATCTATACATTTATTCTTCGCACCGGCTATATCCCAGCTGACTGGAAGACGTCCAAAACCCTTATGTTTCTCAAACCAGGCAAACCGGCCCACAATGTCAGCTCTTACCGGCCTATTCAGCTAACATCAACTTTCTGTAAAATTTTGGAGCGTATCCTTGTCAAGTGTCTTCATTGCTATCTGGCACTTCACAACAGTCTTCCTCTCGCACAAGCTGGTTTCAGACCCTCCTTCAGCATCAACGACCAATTATTACGCCTTACAAATTCCATCTATAATCATTTTAATACAGGACATCCATCTTGCTTGGTTCTGTTTGACTTAGAAAAGGCATTTGACAAGGTTTGGCATCCTGCTCTTCTATATAAACTCAAACAGCTCAGATTACCTCTTCCATATCTTCGCTTCATTTTCAATTTTCTCACCTGTCGCCTGGCTTACGTCTACATAAATTGCAGCTCCTCATTTCCAATTTTTCTACATTCTGGGGTTCCACAAGGATCGGCTTTGTCACCATTACTGTACATTCTATATGTTGCCGACTTTCCTGCTGTTCCAGCCACAGTACAGCTATTTCAATATGCAGACGACACTGCTTTATTCGCCACTGGTAACACTATCCACCAACTCAATTTGGCTTTACAAGAAGCAATCAATACTTTTGTCGATTGGTGCTCTCACTGGCGCTTGAAAATAAATCCGACGAAAACTCAAGCTATTGTATTCCAATCTCCAACATGTCGTTCCCGTATACACCGTAACCCCAGGCTCTTAAATCTCACTGTTCAAGATGTACCACTCAAGCCTTCTCGTACTGTTAAATATCTTGGCCTTACTTTCGATCACCGCCTTAACTGGTCGGCACATCTACAAGATATTTCAAAAAAGGCGTATGGTCGTCTAAATCTGTTGAAAAGTCTTGCTGGAACAACCTGGGGACTCTCTGCGACTACTATCCTGAATACCTATAAAGTTTTTCTGCGCCCTATACTTGTCTACGGTCTAACAGCCTGGTTATCTGCACCACCATCATATTATGAGAAACTACGCGTTCTTGAACGACATGCCTTGCGTATAGCTTTTCGCATTAAGCTGCCCAGTCCAACCCGGGACCTCTATGCTCGACTCACATTTCCGCATATTTTATACCATCTGGAAACACTTCGCACCAAATATATTACCCGCCGTCTGCAATCGAATCATCCACTTCTCCAGCAAACATTTGAAGAACACGCCCGTAAGCTCTCCCCTTCTGCTACTCTCATTCCTCCGCTTTCATTACTGCTTACTCTGTACCGTTACACCATTCCTCCTGACCATCCTGACAGCCAATATTACGCACCATACTCTTCAGATGCTCATCTCCCTCATATCTGGCCATCATCTGCACCGTAACACCTACTGTTTTAACAGGGCACCCCTGTCTTCATTAATGCCTAGCGTCGCCCAAGGCGAGAAGATAACACACATTCGTCTTACTAACCGAACCTCTGTGTTGTGATGTGAACTGCACTTCATTTCATCTTTCATCCAAACTTGATGCTTCTCCTCTATCTGTACCTATTGCACCTTAACAATGATTATGGTTAAAGGCCATAATGACCTATTAATTGATTATCAATAAAGTATTTCCTTTAACCACCCATATCCCATCTGTACGTTGTTCTGACTGCCATAATATTTCTGAATCTCTTCCCCTACAGAGGGCATAACCCTCTTCGGGCAGTAGCTAGCTTTTGCTAGCGGACAAAAAAAAAAGATATAGTTAAAGGATTCGGGTTTGATTCAATGAGTTCAGAAAAACGTATACGGAAACGTTATATTCTTTATATCCTAATTACATTGGTGACTTTTTTCGGGGCAATAAAGTACCCGCATGGCATACTGGAAAATATTGCTGGAGATCTCTAAGCTAGAAAACAATGTTGGATCCAGCAAGAATTTATGCTGGTTTTGCTGTAAATTATGCTATTAATTTGACGAAAATTAATGGTCCAGCAATCAAATTTCAGCACAACTTTTCTTTTAATTTGGAGCGGAGGGGACACAAGTTCGGATACCATGTTGAACTCTAGGTTCTGTCTCCTTAGGATGTTATGAACATTCATCCCATGGAAAGCAATGGCAAACCACCATGGATTCGCCTTGCCAAGGGACTTTTAGGTCAAATACCTGCCTTCGGAGAGAATATCACATCATCATTCATTAACAGCCATAGAATAACACATTGCAAAATGTTGACCCAGAATATATGCGAGACTGCGAGACCATGCGAGAAAGTCTCGCGCGAGATGAGACTCAAAATTTTATGCGAGACGCGAGACGAGACTTCACACTTACGAGACGAGACGAGACGCTAGACGAGACCAACATATAAGTTTGCGAGACGAGACGAGACCTTTCCATTTCTCGTCTCGCGTGCATCCCTAGGCTTCACGATTTTGTTGTATGGGCAGGTCCTCTATTTTATAACATCCTTGATTTAATGTCTGCTATCGAGCCTGTGTCCCACTGGCGGATCTAGAAGGTAAAAACTGGGGGGCCTGCCAAACCCTAGACTATGAGAAGTATATCCAGAGTTTACTACAAAGTTTCAAAAATATATAAATAATAGCTTAACTTATTATCGTCACCCTGAAAGCTGGGGGGCCTAGGCCCCCCGGCCCCGGGCTAGATCCGTCACTGCTGTGTCCTCATATTTCTTTATCAATCTGAGAACTGTTTTTGTGTAAGGCGCACTTTCACGTTCGAAGATTGTTGAAGCTGTCTGAACATTCTGTGCATTACAGTCACGATTCTTGTAATGATTTTTCATAATCAAAACTCGCTGTTCCTCTGTGTAGCGCTCCATGTTGATTAAGCTGCACAAAATGGACTGCCAATGATAAAATTAAAATGTTGCCAGGTCAAATCTAACTCGACATTCTTAAAGCAAATTATTTACCTGTTATAAGAGTATAAAAATACTTTCTATTACCTAAAAATTGATGTAACGTCATTTTGGTCATATTAAACCAAGTGTTCTTGTTGAGACACCCTTTACTATCAATATCAAGTTACCTATAAAGATTACGTTTTCGAGAACGATTTTGTAAAATATTCTTCCAAACATACGAAAGAAATAACCAAAAATTCTTCAAAATTGTTTACGTTACTTTCACCTTTGCCATATATCGCGACGTTCCAGCTTTCATTATATGCCAAAACATAGTTAATATTTATTAAAATAAAATACGTCTTCTTGTTTTAATTCGTTTCTTAGGCTAGTTGAGACCTTAAAGCTCATTTTGTTATCTATGTATTTTGAATACACAACAAGAAAATGCAAATATAAGATTAAACTTTCTGAACACGAAAATGAACAAAGTAGAACTACAAAAAAGTCATCTATAATATAGTGTAATGCACAGTATGACTTGAGATTACCTGGGCAAGATAGATGGGTAACTAGATTTTTTTACGATCAATAGTTTACAGTATAATAGAACGAAAGCAACAATTATAGGATCTTACTTGTTTTGATGTGAAACATCAACAACATTCCGTTGGAAACGTAGTATATTGTAATATCCCATGTGATGTTGTAAACAAACAATTCCACATGCCAGTGTTTACAAACACCACCACGTGGTTCTGCAAGAAGACTTCACATCAGATGGATCTACAATCACTTGCAGACGACGGCTTCTAGCCCCTCCCACGGAGCGGAAGACGACATCGGAGCAGCAGCGCCACCGCCACCTAAGGAACCCTATAAATCGGATGGACCTCATCTGAGAGTCTGGACGGCAGAGAAGAAATTCATGCAGTGAGAATGAAGACTAACGCCGAGAGAAGAGAAGACGCCGTGACACGCCAGTAAACCTTGCGGTGTTAACTGAGGTGTGTTCACCAACAAAGTGATCTCAGTGTTGAGATAAATAACGACTCTGCATAGAGTCTTTTAGAGAAGAGAAACTGTTTTCTAATAAAGGCAAAATTCACACCACATTTAACACACACCGCTTCCTGTGGAAATAGGCATTGTTTTCCGTCGGCTGGACCCCCTATTGTGAGTCAAGCTTCGCGCTGGCCATATAGGTTGTACAGCCTTTGGCGACAGTCGGCTGACGGGAACGCAATACTATCTCCCCGGGACAGCTTAGAGAGGCACAAGACACTTATAATTAGAGACTAACGGGCCCTTTCAAGGACCAAACCAACCCTATAGTGAAATAGTGACATTGTGTGTACTCAGAAAGTGTGGCCCTTTTCAGGACCAAAGTGCAAAGTGTTACCAATCATGCCGCGTCCAAGAAAGATGACTCCTACCCGGAGAGTGCCAACCGTGCAAGACAAGACGGAGCGAGAGGAAGCTTCCTTCGAGTTCACCAACCCAGATGCTTCAGAAGATTTTGACCTGCCAGTAACGCTAGCCAATCTTAGCGGAGGGTTCAAAAGAGGAAGGGACATCATGGACCTTGTAGCAAAGAAGATGGACCTAACAAACGTGAAGTTTCGAAAAACTGGACACAGAGAAATTACTTTTCTTTTTTCCAATCTCGTTACAAGGAAGATGTTCCTTCGACTATTCAGTGCTACAGAGTTCGGCCCACAAGCATTCTTCATGGAAGATGAAGAAGCCAACAACACAGAAGAAGAAGCCCACCAAGAGAAATACGACAAACAAGATCAAGAGAGGAAGAAACAAACAACCCACAAAGAAGAACTTCCAGTAGGAAAGAACCACACACACCAAGAAACCAATGAAGGAAGAGCTTCAGAAGAATCAAACGGGTTCACCTTGGTGAAGCCAAGAAGACAGAAGAAAGAAGCCACCCAAGAAGAAAAACAAAAGCACACCGGCCCTCTTCAGGACCAACCACCCAGAGAAAACCAGAAGACAGAGCACCGACCACCCACAGCAGCCAGCAACCAAATCCACTCTTCACCCCTGCCAAATAATAGAGGACCAATAGTTGAACCAGAATCCAGCAGCACAAGAAAACAAACCAGAAGAACCAGCACCACCTTTACATGCGTCGTAAAGAGTGTACCTACCAACTTAGATGTGGAGGAAATAAAGATGGACCTTAAGAAACAAAAACTGAATATCCGGAACATCACAAGAATCAAAACGGACAGAGGCCCAACACCATTACTGAGAATTTTCTCTGACGACCCACAGCAAGTGAACCAACTACTAGCAACCGGAGTGAAGATACAACAAAAACTATACAAAGTAGAAACTTCGAGGACACTCCCAAGGCCGATGCCATGTCATAACTGCTATCAGTACGGGCACCTGAAGTACTGGTGCAAAGAGGAGAGAGTATGCAACCGCTGTGGCAAACATCACAAAGAAGATTGCAACAAACAAAGGAACAATAACTTCTGTGCCACCTGCATCAGCGATTCACACCGTACTGGTAGCAGCAGTTGCCCAAAAAGACCAAAAGCACAACAACCAAGACGACCGCCACCACTAATAACAATAGAAGACAAATCAGATCCAACCACCGGCTCTTATCAGGACCACCAGTCACCACAAACGCCCATAACCAGTACAGAAGAAGGATGCAACAGTGAAATGAAGAAATGGATAGAAGAAGCAATAGAAAAAGCCACAAACAAAATAGTAACTTGGACGACATACATACTCACAACAACCACAAGTCAACAACAACGCAGAAACCTCACAATAGCCATAACAGCAGCGTCCAGAAAAATCTTCGGAAATGCAGTCAATGCAATTACAACCACTACAGGCCAGATCTACATCAGCAACACCTACGCAGATACTGTGAAGAGGAATCCAAACATAGACAGACCACCATTAAAGCAGAAGAAGCAGTGCGGAGATAGCAGTATAGAGCAGGGGTAATCAACGCAATTGTGACTGATGCAAACCGATGACGACCTGGCGAGACCATGGACAATGATTACAGATATGCATGCTTAAAAAATAACAGACTTCCCTACTAACAAAACACCTCCCAATTACAGACAACACAGCTAGTGTAACATTTACAAATAGGTTTTGTAATTTAAATTAAAATATAATTTATTAATTTATTAATACAGACATTTTTACATGGATTTTCACCACCCTTCAAAAGTGGTTTTGCCATGTAAATACTATTGCATGCAGCATGACCGATACAGGGGGTTTTTTCCTGGATTCCAGGTTTTTTGTCCCTCTATCAAGACAATAAAATCTTCCTACGCGCTTTCCTATCTTCTAATTTACTCTTCTTTCTTTCTATTTACACTTTATTTACAGATACGCGTGTAAATGTCTTCCGAAAAGATAGAAACCGCGAGACACACCCACCGACAACAGCTTTAGGCTACTAATTGCATGGGGGAGAGGCATGTAGAATGTTGGTTGATGCCTTACCCACTATCCAGGGCGCGGGCTTTCCCGAGGGGCGTCCTTATTTTTAACTTTTCTGTTTCTTCTTTTCTTCTTTCTGGAATTCAGTACCAGTTTTCTGATGACCCTTCTCTAGTCTGCTACGGGACTTTAGAAGTAACCTAACCCCAGGCCTCTAGTCTGCTACGGGACTACGCCTATCCTATCTCCTGGCTTAGCCTGCTACGGGGCTCTGTCTGGGAATTCTAACCTCATCCGCTTAGCCTGTTACGGGGCTCTGTTGGCCACTTAACTCGCCTCTGCTTGCTACGGAGCATTGGTTCCTTAATTCTCCTCTGCTTAGCCTGCTACGGGTCTCTGTAGAGATCCTGTCCGCGACCTTACTGTCAAAGACAATCTATAGCTAATCCTGTATATTAGAGAAATTATTAGTGTAGTATTTTGTACAAGTACTTTTATAGTGGAGAAGTTTTATAATAAAATTGGTAGTGGGTGATCGATTCCGGACACTCTTTTTATTAACGATCTACCTACACTTATATGGGACAAAGTTTTACGATATTGATAATGACATATATAAATGAGAATGTCTATGTTTGTAACTTTATACCTCTTGTTCTACGTAACCGATCTCGATCAAATTTTCAACATTGATGACGTTCGGGACTGAGATGTTTTTTCATAATTTCACTTTGACAGTGAAACGTAGGGGGAATAGAGGAGGAGATATTTAAAAATGATCAAAAACGACCGATATTAGTGTCGAATTTATAGTTCTCGGCTTCCCTGACAACTCTGCTCGTATTCTGCTAGTGATAATACATAGCAAATAATATTATATGTCGTTTAAGGAAGATATTTTATAATTTATAATTGACACCCAAAAATATTGCTCTGGCGGACAAAAAAAAAAAAAAAAACTATTCATTGTACAGTAACTATTTCGAAGTGAATGATCTGTAACTTCATTGTTTGCTGCTTTCCTTCCAAGTAAACCACACGGACGGGGAAGGAAGAACAGGCAAGAAACATCACATTGATAGCAGATTTTGGTCATTGGCAAACAATAATAGTCAATGATTTAGGGTCATATTACTTGTGGATTTGTGACAACGCGTACATTGCCAACATTATTTTATTGCACTACATCTCCAGTTTTCTTACATCTTTCATTTTGTCTCTCTCTCTGCTTTTCTCAGATCAAAAACGGCAATTGTATATCATCCAGTTGGTCATGACTAGGGCATCCCAAAAGCATAAAAAGCATAACAGCAATTCTTACATATGGTTATAACCTTGAACATGGTTGTGCTTGTCTATGGGTCCAGAAAAAACTAATTTTAAAAGCATAATAAAGCACAATTTTAGAAAATAAAGCATAAAGCATAATTTAAAATATATAGCACAATTTTTGGCAAATTCTATTAGAACAATCCTGGGAAAATTCTGTTTAACTGCAAGTTTAACATACTGTATTAATATTTTTTAAAATCAATATTTAGAGTACAAAATCATTGAGAACATCACAATGCAACAATAAAAGCTTATTTTTGTTTCTGTAAACTTTTCGGTGTAATCCTTTGATGTGGAGGAAAGAAAAAAGGAAAAGAAGAAGAAAAATTTCCGCCAACAATGAATAGTACACAAGAACTCCACACTATATTGTTATGTGTACCTCTTGAACTTGAGAGCTTTCTGTACTTTTTGGTGGCATCTTTTACTTTCCCTTTTTGTGTATATGCACCTCTAAGGCGCACACAAGTGATAAAAAATGACTGGAGTAAAGCATATCTCTTTACAGCGTATTAAGTAGAAAGTTCATTAAATATGAAAGAAGCTGTTTGCCTAAAATATTATTAAACACTTCAAGATATTTAGAATATTTAATGTATAGTAAATATTATACAATATACACGATTAATGTAAAACAATGATTGAAATTAACAATAAAGCATAATTTGGAAAACGATAAAGTATATATAATTAAACAAAAAATAAAGCATAATGTGGGTTGCTCTAGTCATGACTTATATAGAAATCTATTTATTCTCCTTTTGGCTACACCACTGCTATGACTGAAAATGCAAAACAAAAATTGATTTGAAATTTGTTTCTGAAAACTTAAAATTTCAGGTATCTGGCACAGAACATCCTCGTTGTATCCAGTTTACTACCTCTAAGTTACTAAAAATGCGTTTTTAAAATGAACTAATAATGTTCACATTTTCCATGACACCCATTTTAACAATGCCTACATTAACTCAACTACAAACCCCATTAACATAACCTGCAGACGCGTCATTTTACTGATGTTTACTGACACTGTAATGTTGAAATGATATCTGTCGATTGGAATAACCATCTCCTATTGGTTTGGAGTTTCTGAAAAGAAAGCATTAAAATGTTTTAGTAAAAAAAGCTACAATACTAACTGATCGTTATTCAGAGACCTAAATGGATTTGTGCATATGTTTCTGAAAGCTACACCGCCAACAGGGTTTTGTTATTGTTCGCCAACAAACTAAACATATATCTATATGTATACATACGTTGTTGGTGGGGTACTTGTATGAGCCCCCTCTTCTCCTCTCTTTGCAACCATATGTGTTATCATGTGGGTGTGTGTGTACGTGTTGCATGTGGATGGAATCTATGGCTACATTATTGGTTGCCAATTAGAACATCTGAAGAGCGGATTCCCGCCTTGGTTTTCAGCTCTGGCCACATTATCCCAATGATAGGGTGGATTATGAAGGCTTCCGGTATTAGCACAAGCTTTCCCTCTGGTATATGTAATTTAACACACTATCACATATGGAACATACACTGTACATAGGAATCATTAGTTATGGGTTTGGAGATAATAATTAAGCTCTTTATATGTGATTTAATGCTATACTACGTTTAATTACTTATTATTATTATTATTATTATTATTATTATTATTATTATTATTATTATTAGTGTTATTTATTATAGGACTGAATGAGTTTGCTTTCAAGCTGGAGATTAATTTTTATGCGGGAACGTTGTCTCAGTGGTAAAATGCTCAACTCAGGTTTCAGAGGTCATTGGTTGGATTCGAGATCATATGAGTTTGTAGTATACAACATCGTGTTCGTGTTTTTCCGGGATTTTCTCATTTCTTTCCACTTTCACATTCACCAGTGAATTCACAATTATACATTTTCATTAATCATTCGTTTCCTGTAATGTAGAAGATATGATCGTTGGACATTCAGTTAAAGAGGTCATTTCATTTCATTTCCTTACACTTCACATCAGAGTTGCAACCTCAAAGAACAAAATTATCTATTTTTGTCTTTAAAATTATCGCACATTACAAAAAAAGTCTTATATTCGTTATACATGTGATAAATGTAGGAACAAGTATAATGCTACAAATAATAATAATAATATGTAATAAGCTTATCTATTAATCTTTCTATTAATAGACGTTAGTATTCGTAAAACTTTTTAGATCCGTATTAATACTACTCTGCGCAACAACGATATTTCCACCCGGTCATAAACGTAATTTAATGTAAAGAATGGAAGCAGGATTGCTATTTGCCAATTCCCAAATCGTTATTGATTTATTTTAGTGTGTTAAAAAAAGCTCAGTATGTGCGTGTTTTATAATTATTTAATGCACACGTATAATTTATTTACACATTCAAAAACTGATAATAAGTGTGTGTTCTAAAATTATCATATATACACCTATTATTGCAGGAACAATATCGTATATAGCATTAAGGTTTAAATTATCTTACATCGCCATAAATTATTGTATGGTTGGCAAGCCTGTTTCAGATTCTCAATCCCAACCTATAGGTGTCGATCTTAAGGTTCCAAGGATATGCTCGCCTTGCTTCATCAAGATCATATGTTTTCAAAGACTAAGTTACAATGATTCATGATTTTCAAGTTCGGACCAAATTGGGTCCTTTACATTAAGTCCATAGCAAAATAATAATAATAATAATAATAATAATAATAATAATAATAATAATAATAATAATAATAATAATAATAATAATAATAATAATAATAATAATAATAAAAATAAAAAATAAAAAAATAAAAAAATAAAAAATAAATGACTACCACTTTAGGCGGTGTTACTTGTGTGTTAATTTAACACCAACGTATTTTTTTCCAGTCTACCCGTCTAGAGGGTTGCGCCCTTTCTTCGGGGAAGTGTTGCATTTGTATTGTGGAGGATATAACAATTTTGGTTGGTCTAAGGGATTTTCCTTTATTCATTATTTTAAAGACATTAACATATATACATTAGAAATAAACTTGAACTGGTGACATACAGAAATAACAATATAATAATAACAGAAAGTTGTGATTGGAGGCGATTAGTAATACGAAACAATATTAAAATAACAAAATTAGTGCAGTGAATAAAGGCTCAGCGCATGAATATAACTACAAATATGAAAAACATTAAAATAGAATAACAATTTATAGCATAAATATAATAACAGGAATAATAGAACTCATAGGAATAATAATATTGAAATAATGATGAAAAGAGGATGAATTGTTCTGGACGCCACAACACGAGGTTCTGTTAGTGAACAGACGCGGTTATCTTCTGTTTCTGGGGCTATTCAGGAACTGATGTATACAGGAGAGGCCCATGTTAGTAGGTATTTACTGTGCATATGATGGATACATGGAAGATGACAGATGGCGTATATGGTATATGTAGCAAATATTTCTGGGTCTCGATTAAAAAAAAATCCATTTGCAAGTGGTACAATGTAAGATAGTGCTGGAGCGGAATAGCTATGTATCGTGGTGGTGCATCATTGTCTCGGTCATCGCATATTACCTTCTGAAGCATGAGGTGTTGTAAGCCAAAACGTTTCGTAATATAACGGATGCGAAGCTGTTCTAGATGGGTGAGCAATGGTGGAAAATCTGAGGTCATAGAGGAGCCTGGTTGGACTTGGTAAGTTAATTTGATAGGCCAATCTGAAAACACACCTGAGCTCCTTCGTGGCTAAGCGGTTAGCGTACGTGCCTTTGGCGTGGGAGAGCCGGGTTCGATTCCCGGCGGGAGCTCATGTGGTTCGGATTCCACGTTAATCAGTAGGTCCACGTCTCATATAGCCTCGCTGCTGAACGGGACGCTAAACTAAAATCAACTCAACTCAACTGAAAACACACCAACGATTTTTTACTGTTTTCAGCAGAAGATAACTTAATCTCTTCGAAAGGGACTTAAGTTTAATTTCAGTGATAAGTGGAATACATGTACGGGCTATGAGGTTTTGCAACAACAATAATAAAGAAGCTCACTTTATTCATACATGTAGGTTTTTTGTAACCATGGCAGGAGACATAAGGATAAATACATAGAACCTGAGTAACACCAAGATGAGGCTGAATTAATCATAAGTTTTACATTAGAAATGAAAACAAATAAACAAGGGACGAATATTATAAGATCTGAGTAGTGGTAAGGTTATGATGACGAGATGAAGTGCAGGGACGCCACAGTTCACAGGGCAGTGTTAGTAGTCACAAATGAGGTTATCTTCTGTGTTGGGGCTACTCAACACTGATGTTCGACATGGGGAAGCCCTTGTTAGAATGAGAGTCACTGTACAAGCGATGGATAAACGTGATGATGAATTCTGGTGGATGGTATGTTTGTAAGAAGGGTTGATCCGGATGCTCTGGATGTTTCTGACTATAGATTGTAAGTAGATGCTGTAAAGGTGTATAAGCATACTTAGGAGGAGTTGAAAGACTGGCATCAATGTGTATGGTTTCCAAGAGGGTGTGATGCTGAGTTGTCCACTTTTTATCTATGTACCGGGAGCGAAGATCTTCAAGATCGATATGATATGCGGAAAGGTCAGCTTATCGTACAAAAGACGAGAGGAGCTAGGCAAGGTGATGCGGTAGGCAAAACGTAATACATGACATTCGATTATAAGAAGCCGCTTATAAAATTCATCCCCAGCGCTACCCAGGCTGTGTGGCCATGTGTCAGACAGGGTAGGAAAAACGCTTTATATGCATTTAACAGTATGTCAGCGTGTAAGCCCCAGGTGGTACCGACAAGACGCTTCAATAAATTTAAGCAGTTTTGGGCCTTTTCTTTGACAGAAAGAAGATTAGTTTTCCAGGATAATTCAGCATCAAAGATCACTTCCAGTTATTTAGCGGAGCTACGATATTTCAGACCTTATCAGTGATCTAAAAGAACCCGCCACAAGCGACGATTTATACCAGACTGTAGATCGCATTACATCTGCAATTCAGGAAGCCAACAACTTGTATATTCGAACAACATAATCCGTTCCATTACAGCCTAAACTTTCGCCACATTATCTCCCCATGATCAAACGTTCACGTCAGGTCTATCGAGACTATCTTCACACTCGCAACCCAGAAGCACTCCGACATACTTCAACGTACAGTGCACAATTGCATCAAAGCTTATAAGCTCAGGTGCTGAGTGAAGACATGCAACGCTCTCTCTGAAACATCGCATCCTACTAAATTCTGGGCTCGCTTCAATGCGCTGGGTGGCAAATTCTCTACTACACCCTACCCTATGTTATTGTGTGACACACCTGTTAGTACCGATAGCGATAAAGCGAATGCTTTTGCAGATCACCTACAAGGAATTTTCACGACGCCATTTGAGAAAATACCTCATCCCGCAGACAGACTCAATATTTAATCGCCACAAATGCAACCAAATACTACTCATATTTTACCCCCTAATACTGCTGTTTCAGCCCCAATCACCACCCACGGAATATCTCAAGTTCTCCATTATAAACGAAATACTGCACCTGGCCTAGATAACGTGACATATCGACACATCAAGGAATGCCCTATTTCACTATTACTTCTTCTTGCGAATATCTATACATTCATAATGCGCACTGGCTTCTTACCTTTAGCTTGTAAAACATGTAAGACGCTAATGTTTCCTAAACCACATAAACCTCCTCAGAATGTTGCATCCTATAGGCCTATACAACTCACTTCCACATTCAGTAAGATCTTGGAACGTATCCTGGTTAAACGATTACATATCTTCATCTCAGAACACGGCCTACTTCCAGTCACACAAGCAGGTTTGCGGCCAGCCTTCTCTATACATATTCAACTGCTTTGACTCACAACGCTCATTACTCAGCATTATAATTCAGCTCATCCTTCCTGCTTAGTATTATTTGACTTGGAGAAAGCATTCGATAAAGTCTGGCACCATGGGCTTACAGTATATATAAACTTCTGCAATTTCAGCTTCCTATCTCTACATTCGTCTTATTTACAAATCGTATCATTTATATCTCAGTACGAGGCAGTTTGTCACATCCTATCTTACTGTTGTCTGGAGTACCACAAGGGTCAGCCTTGTCTCCTTTACTATACCTTCTGTATGTAGCTGATATGCCCCGCCTGCCAGATAAGGTCCATCTTTTCCAATGTGCGGACAACACGGTCCTTCTCGCACTTGGAGCAACTATCCAGCAGCTCAACATTATCTTACAAACAGCTATCGATCGCTTTTAAACCTGGTGCACTCAGTGGCGGCTTACTATTAACGCAGCTAAAACACAAGTCATCGTATTGTTACTACCTAGAAGAACTTCCAAAGTCCGCCGAAACTCACGCAATCTCTCTCTCTGTATGTTGATGGGGTGCCTATTCAAATCAGTAACACTGTCACATATCTGGGAATTACCTATGATCACCACCTTACTTGGTCGCAACACCTGAAAACTATCACCACTAAAGCTTATAATTGACTCAATCTCCTGAAACGATTGACTGGTACCACCTGGGGCCTTAAAGCACACACCATCCTAAATACCTGCAAAGTTTTCTTACGACCTGTCCTTAATTACGGATTTACTGCTTGGATAGCTGCCCCAACTAAGTTCTACAATAAACTTTTAATTCTAGAACACCATGTTTTCCGTACAGCGTTCCGCATTAAGATGACTAGACCTACATAGGATCTATACGGCAAAATCACTTTTCCGACCTTACAATACTATCTTGAAAAGTTGCGGCTAACATTTATCACCATACGCTTCGAAACACGACATCCTTTACTACAGGATACAATGCGATATTTAGCACTTCATCCAATACCTCACCGTTATTATCATCCTCCACTTTCGCTTCTCTTCACACTATATGATATCACTATACTCTACCACCGTTAGATCCCGCCTTACTTCTCATCACAGATTACGTCATTCATGAACATCTTCCTCTCATTCATCCATCATTTCCAGCACAGTGATATCCATTATATACTAACATGGGCCTCATTCGTCTTCATCATTGCCTAGAGTAGCCTCTAGGCTGAAGATAACCTCATTTGTCTAATTAATATCACCCACGTGTTGTCCTGTGTATGCACCTCACCTCACCTCTCATGTCCATTGCTATACTTGTACAGATCATGAATGCTATACGTAACCATTGCTATCAATTTGTTATAATGTATTTGTTTAAAATATACTGTATTCTTTTTTCTTTGTGTTCATACCTGCACCTAATGTTAAGGATTAATGTTCCTTAAGTCTCCACGTTCAAATTATTTATTTATGTAAATGTTGCTGCTAATAAAGATTAAAATCATTTATCCCATCCAACATACTCATTACATTGTTAACCGCCAAATCTCGTTCCTAAAAGAGGGCGTAACCCTCTGAAAGGGAGCTAGCTCTTCAGGCTAGCTTGTAAAAAATATTTAAAAAAAATAAAAAGTAAGAAATGTTAAATGAACACACAAGAAACACACTGAAGTGGTAGTCATTTTGTATTAACACATCATTTCCGTAATGCCGTACGCAACAAACTCTCTTGTGATGAGATTGAAATTAATGTGGGGAAACCAGGTAAGTTCTTTGATAAATTGCTGTTTATGTATTTTCATAAAATAAGAGAAATTCATCACCACCCATACCTTTGAATTTTTTTTAACTCTAAATAACGAGTCTTTCATTGCAAACAAAACGCTTACTGTTTCACAAAAAATGAAGATTTTTTAACAATACTTTCCCAGAACATTTCCCCCTTTAAATCTGATATTCACTTCATTCTCATTTTTGACTGATTTTAGGCAATGAATATTGGAGATTGAAATTTTCTGCTGTCAACCATCGGGTAGAATAATTCTATTTTCATTCTTGAATTGATCTTAAAAGAGAGGGGATGATTAGGAAGCCGGGGGGCTTGATGGCTCAGTGGTAGAAACTTTATCTCAGGTGCATGGTGTCCCTGGTTCGATCCCCGACCAAGTAAATTTGTGGTGGACAAAATCGTGTCCGTGGGTTTTCTCGCGGTACTCCCGTTTCCTCCCGTTTCTCATTCCATTAATTCTTCCACCATCATTTACTTTGCCTAAATCATCGCCTTCCTTAGCCTAAAGTGGATAAACGTGGGACGTTAAACCGAAAGATTTTATTTCATTTCAAGATTAGAAAGCCTTAAAAAAATATGTGCCGTATCGTATCAGAAACGAATATATACCGAACTTACCGTGAAACATGTTTCCTAAGTGAAGGATGTGTAAAATACGTCGTTTGATTCTTGGCAGACTTCAATCTCAAGAAATGGGTACAAGAAGTATTAAAGACAATATACGCCACAATGAATCAGGATCGAATAATTTCGTTAAAATTTATCGGAGAAATTATTTTCTTATCATATTATTAAAATAAGGGCATTTAAGCTTAGGGCTTTCCTGCTTTAGCGAAACTAAACGACAATGTGTCATAGGGATCGGATTGAAACGACACCGTGTCATATGATTCAAGGTTTAGAAAGGCACTGCGTTGAAAGAGTCCTGACTCAAAAATATCCTGTGTCAAAAGAGTTGAGTTAAAACCTGACCCATGTCTAAAGGAACAGAGTTGGTTGTCCTAAGAATAAAGTATATCAAGTACTCATAAGTAAAAGAAAGTATGGACAGTTCTTTTTACAATTTGTGTTGAAAGAAAACACATCTTGTTCTGTGTGTTGGTGTATTTCACTTTTGTTTGATACTAAATGTTTTCATGCAGTTTAGCGCCTTCCTTGTAACTGAACTACTGTTCAAAAGAATAAATCATGCATTATTTATTTAACAATCACCAGGTTCAGATCAGAGGCCATTTTATACTGGATATTTAACAACAATAATAACAATGGAAAGGATTTTTGAAGGTATCGGAAAGGGCCTGTTTAGTAGGTACCATGCCAACACTTGCATGGTAGGACTGAGGAAAACCCTGGAAAACCTCCCTCAGGATGGTCGGCAGCAGGAATCGAACCCGCGACCTCCCGAATACGAAGCCAACACTACCATTTGAGCTATTTTAAAGAATCTTTACTATATTAAATGTCACTTCATTTTTTGAAAATGAATATCCAATGGCAGATAAAAAAAAATTACTTGAGCATAGGGCGCGGATCTGGAAATACATTAGAGATAGTTAGGATATTTTTCCCATATACATACAGTAATATAATATAATCTTGCCACAGGAATCCGTAGAACTCGATCAACTTTTAAGTCAAATGAAAGATTTGAGCACCCACGGTTATGCCCTTTAAGCTATACGAGACGGATGATTAATAAAATTAATTTTTTCCCGCCTTTTGCAGAGTCGTTTTGAAGTATGATTAGCATTCTACTAAAGACCTGACTACTATAAGAAACATGTTAGTCGAACCCTTTAGTATGACACTAATCAAGCGTCAGAACGACTCTGCATAAGGCCCTTTGTGTTCTTCAACCGGGAATCTAACGCGACCCTCGTACACCAAAGGCACATGCCCAAAGGACTAGATAGTAAAGCTATTGGTCTGTTAATTTGATATTCAACAATACTCAAATGTAACAAAATTATAAAATAACAATTGATTTTAAACGCATAGAGCTTTTACTTGACAGTTTTTTTTGAGTAATTGTTTTTTCTCCATACAATTTTACCGTGTGAAGCAAAATTGGATAGTCAAGAGGTAATATCCAATGCAAACACTAGCTACCGAAGGAAAGTAACTGGCCAGAAAATAGTGCAGGCAATATTCGTAAGTTTCTTTAGTGCATTGCTGAACTTGAAAATGGGTCCCCAGAAGCACATTGTTGGCAGCTTGTTTTCTACCTTCTAGCAACACAACAGCAGAGTACCCTCTTCTGAATTTCAACCTAAGAATAGCTTCACAAAGTAATGGGCCACAAGGATAAGTACGTGGGAATTTGTGGAGTTAGAAGATAGCTACAGCTGTTCATTTTCTTTAACTTTCACTTTTTAAATTGAGAGTCGACAATATCCAAGATGGAACTTTTAAGTTTATAGAATAACATGGCGAGAAGCGCAGTTGTTAAATTCATTTTTATATACTTAATATTATTTTAAAGGAGAGATGTTTTTAGAAAGTGTTGAATGGCGATAGGAGTTAAAAAGTCCCTATATTCAACATACAGGCTCTAAACTTAGAAGGGAACACAGTGGCTTAGTGGTAGAGTGCTTGGAGTCCCTGGTTCCATCTTCGGTCAAGCAAATTTGTGGTGGACAACATAGTGTCCTCGGATTTTCTCGGGGTTTCCGTTTCCTCCCATTTTCTCATTCTTCCAATTCTGCCATTATCATTCATTTGCCTTAATTATCGTCTCACTTAGCCTGAAGGACATACTTGCGGGACGATAAACTGAAAGATTTCAAATGGTCCTCTGAAATGGCAACATAAATGCAATGGCACTGACGCGACTGGTAAACATCAGCAAAGGATCCCCTGAAAAATCATGATATACGGCGCACAGCATCACAAAGCGTCACTATGATTCATGGTTGGGCGAAGACACTGCAGATCATAAGTTTCTTTGGGAATCCTCCACACACAAACATGACCCGTAGCTTAAAATAAGGTAAACAATAATTCACCCGGCCATATCACACGTTTCCAGTCAGAGCTGTTCTTGTTGCGTGTTCGCGACGCATTGGCATCATGCTAAAGCTTAATTGTCGCTATCAGCGGTTTCGTTCGAGCCCTCAACCCTGCGTGTATCTCATGTAACTTGCGTCGAAATGTGATTGTCGCCATAAGCTGTGAGAGTTGCTGCTTCAGTTCCCATGTCACTTGCACCGCAGTCGCATGGCGGTTCTGAGTAACAATTTGCTTTAATCCTCGGGGGGATGAAAGTTTCCTTCTTACTACTGTTCCTCTTTCTCTATGTGGTTTTGGGGTGAGTTTCGTAGACCGTTATTACCTTGGACACTGTCCCTCACGATTCCTTTCGTCACGCTAGCAACATATAACCCGAGGACCAGCAATTTCCTCTCTTCGGAAATCAGAGAGGTCGTCCATTTTACACTATCACCATCTGCTCAGCTCACTGGACATGTCATTCTACTTCTCCTCACGTAGTACGGAATTTGTCCTCACACATGCACTGTCAGCCTGGCGCTGCGGTCACTGCCAAACCGTTGGAGACCCAGACATCTGACGTATTTCCAACTCTATTCGCTTCCATTAAATTCATAATTAGGACAATCATGAAAAGCATTAAGAGCATAATATACTTTTCTCCTATGGTTGATACCTCATCTTTGATTATCATCCCTATATATCAAGAAATTAGATAGTTTTACAGATATAATAAAGCATTATTATAATCTGTAAAATGGAGAGTGTAATGGTAAAGAGTGAATAGTATAGATAACGGTGTATGGCGTAAGACAGCAGAGGTCTTGCAGAAAGTAGCATCATGATGCATGGTGTCGAATAGCATAGGATGATGTGTTTGGAATCGCTTCGTTATATACCGAAGTCGCAAGTCTTCAAGGTGGTACAGAAGGTTGGCGAAGGGGATCCGAGCATATAGGTTTTGTGTAGGACTAGGAGGCCTAATATGGTAAGCAAGACGTAGGGTATGGCGTTCTAAAATGAATAAGCGTTTGTAAAAGGAAGTTGGTGCATCGACCCAAGCTGTATACCCATACGTCAAGACGGGACGCATGAAGACTTTGTAGGTATTTAAGACGGTAGTTGCTTGGAGACCCCAAGTGGTACCTGTGAGACGGCGTAGGAGGTTAAGGCGGTTTGTGGCTTTGGTTGTAATGCGTTTAAGATGAGCATTCCATTTCAGCTGTGAATCGAAGGTTATGCCGATATATGTAACTGTTTTACTTGCAGATATAGGTGAATTATCGACTTGGATGTGAAGCCTGGTGGGATTACGATGGATACGGCTGCGAGTACGTGGAGGAAGAAAAACAATTGCCTGAGTTTTAGCTGCATTGATTTTGAGACGCCAGTGTTCACACCAGAAGTAGAAAGAATGTATGGCCTGTTGGAGAGTATGGTTGATCTCAATGACGAAGTTTTTTTAAGTATGTTTTACCGCAGACGATAACGTCGTCTCTTCGGGAGTGATTCAGATAGACAGTGGTTATTAGTTATCACATATATGGGCTATGAGGTTTAACAACAATAATAAAGTAAGTCACTTTATTCATACACAGGTGAATTATTATTGTTGTTGTGAAACATAGAAAAAAATGAAATTTTTAAGTTTTACGTCCCACGATTATGTCGGTTAGGCTAAAGGAGACGGTGATGATGAGAGATGAGTGAAATGGTGGAATGAAGAAAGTGGGAGGAAACGGGAGAACCCGAGAAAACCCACGAGCACGGTGTTTGTCCACCACAAAGTTCACTTGGCGGGGGCTGGGATCGAACCCGGGACCCCAAACACCAGAGGTGAACGCTCTACCACTGAGCCACCGCGCCCCCTGAAACATAGATAGTACAAACTAGAAACACAGATATGAATATGGAATATTAACATGTAGGATTGAGGACAGATAGCAGATAACAGTGATCAGATGTAAGGATTATGAATTTTTAGAAGGAAATGTTTATTTAGTGAGCGAAGCGAATGATTAGATGAAGTGCTTGGACGCCACAGTACACAGGGAAGAGTTAGTATTCACAAATGAGCTTATCTTCTGTGTTGGGGCTACTCAACACTGATGATAGACACGGGGGAAGCCCTTGTTAGGTGGAGTCACTGTGCAGACGATGGGTAGATGTGCGGATTGAATTCTGATGGATGATAGGTAGCAAAGAAATGATGGTCAGGGTGCTCTGGATGCGTCCGGCTATAGATGGAGAGGAGATGTCGCAGTGGAGGATAGTAATAAGTAGGTGAGGCGAAAAGTCTACTATCAATGTGTATGGTGTTCATAAGCGTATGGTGTTGTATTCTCCATTTCTTGTCTATGTAGCGAGTGCGAAGGTCTTCCAGATGTTGAGTGATGTGCGGGAATGTTAGACGTTCGTATAAGAGACGTGTCGGGCTAGGTAATTTGATTCGAAATGCGAGACGCAAAGCATGGCGTTCTATAATACGTAGACGCTCGTAGAAATCATCACTCGCACTAACCCAGGCATTGTGACCGTGAGTGAGACATGGGCAAAGAAATGCCTTGTACGTGTTTAGAACAGTATCGGTATGCAAACCCCAGGTAGTACCGACGAGCCGCTTCAGGAGATTTAAACGATTTTGCGTTTTCTCCTTGATGGAAAGAAGGTGAGGTTTCCAAGATAACTTGGCGTCAAAGGTTATTCCCAGATATTTAGCAGTAGTGCTAGGGTGGATGGGTACACCGTCTACATTAATGTTAAGTAATGATGGATTGCGGCGTACTCGACTGCGTCTCTTGTGTGGAATGATGACGAGAGCCTGGGTCTTAGTACAATTTAATTTCAACTTCCATCTACTGCACCAGTTGGTAAAAGCATCTATGGCTTTTTGCAGAGAGATATTGATTTGGTGCATAGTGTTGCCACAAGCAAGCAGTGCGGTATCGTCTGCAAATGTGAAGGTATAAATAGATTCAGGCATGACAGGCAGGTCACTGACGTACAAGATATATAATAGTGGCGATAAGGCTGAACCTTGCGGGACACCGGTGTAAGGAAAAATGGGGAAAGATAAACTGTCGTTGATGGAGATGTATGCAAGACGATTCGTAAGAAAGTGGTACATCATACGTATATATGCGGCAGGAAGGTTGAAGAAGTGTAACTTATACACAAGACCATTATGCCACACGCGATCAAAGGCCTTTTCAAGATCGAATAAAAGTAGGCATGAGGGTGCAGTTCTATTATAATGGTTCGTAAGAATAGTGCTAAGTCGTAAGAGGTTATCAAGGAGACTATGCTCAGGACGGAAACCAGCTTGGTGTTTAAGTAACAGATCATGTATTAGCAAATGCCGATGAAGTCTGCGGACTACGATGCGCTCAAAGATTTTGCCGAGTGTGGACGTGAGCTGAATTGGCCTATAATGAGCTGGATCCGTTTTATCTTTGTGGGGTTTCAGAAACATTAACAATTTAGATACTTTCCAAGTAGGTGGATAGTAGCCGGTTCTGAGGACAAAATTGTAAAACGTTGCCAAAATATGTAACAAAATAGCAGGACCTTCTTTAATATGGCGGTAGGTTATACTATCAAACCATGGCGCAGTGTTTTTCGTATCACGTCTGTAATATCCACTGGCGTTATTGGCGCCGTTAAAGGATGCTGGTCATCCAGAGTATGGTCGACGGTAATTTGAAGATATCCATTATGAGGGTTGGTATATCTGGCAATGCGTCTGTAAAGTGTCGACCTATCTCGAAAAGAAGTTTCTGGTGTAAAGGTGGTCTGAAGAAAATGGGCAAAGGCATCCGCTTTCGCAGAGTCCGTTGTAAGGACAGTATTTTTGTCTAGTAGAGGATACTGAGTGGTGCTGGTTTTCCCAATTAGCCGATTGAAATGTTTCCAATACTTAGTTGGATGACTTTCCTCTGCTAAAGCCTTAACTGTCTTTATCCAGTTGCGTTTTTTGTATGCTCGGATGTAATTTTGAACCATACGAAGGTACAGGCGATGAAGTCGCAGTGTGACATCGTTACGGCTGTGTAGGTATTCCTTATACGCTTTCCGAGCTAGAGATATGAGTGAAAGATAATGAGGTGGTAGTTTAGGGCGGTAAAGATTACCTGTGGTTACAGGAATGTGGTTTGCACCGCTGTTTTGAATGCTTTGCGTAAGGCGATCTAAAGTAGTGTCAAACGTAGGAATGTTAGATGGAAGTTCAATATCTGCTAGTGTGTCATGTATATCCTGCCGGTAGTCTAGCCAATTAGCACGGTCAAAATTTGGCCGCGAACGGAGAAATTCCTGAGGTGGTTTTGATCGATTAGGAAAATTTATGTCTACCTTTATAGGATCATGGTCGCTACCAATAGAATCGAGGACACTGATATCAAGGTATGGTAATATACTAGAGGAGGCAATCACCACATCAGGAGTTGTATTAGAGGATGGACGAGTCGCTCTAGGCAGTGGACAAATTTCGCCGTTCGTGTGAGTGTTAATGAAATCGGAAAAAGAGCTTTTTTCGGTAGCACTTCTGCTATGATAGTTAATGTCAGCCATGACGATATAGGAGCGGAAATTATTATCCAGGTAAGTGAAGAATGAAGTGGGTATACGAACATATGGTCGGATATATATGGTTGCTACGGTGATAGGTCTGGAGTTGAAATAAATGGTGACAATATTGTGCTGCGGTAAAGATTCAGTGAATCTATGATTAATATTTTTGCTGGGTAACTTATGCTGAGTGCCGATAGCTGTTCCGCCATTAGCTCGCTGGCCCGGTGGTCCATCGTGGCGTATGAATTGATAGCCAGGAAAATAAACAGATTGTTTGGGAGTCAGGAATGTTTCGTTCAGGACAAAACTATGAACCTTGTGCTCATTTAATAAAGCAGTAAGTAGGTCTTTCCTGGTACAGAGTGACTGTATATTGAGATAAAGTAACGTAATAATGAAGCCCGTATCCATGATATGACAGTTAAACTTCGGTTGTGAGTGGATAGATTTGAAAATGTACTGTCTGTCCGGAATAGGTTGCTTTGACATCTAGGTTGTAGAGTAGTTTAGTTGCATAGACAACTTGGTGGATTATGTGAGTCCGTAAGAAAGGATGTATATTTTGGAGAGCTAGACTAAAGAAGCGAATCATGTCTTCGACTGTAACTGGTTCTCTGAGAGAATTATGCGGAGGCACTGGTGTATCTGGTGTACGTAAAGGCACCACCAGTTCCGGTTTAGTGGGCTCAGGTTGAGGTTTGGCCTTACATTTATAGCTGTAAGTAGGATGCGCATCATGGCAGGTGTTGCAATTAATGACGATTTTTTTTAACTGTTAAACCGCAGACGATAACGTCGTCTCTTCGGGAGGGATATATATGGTAAACATTGGTTATGATTGATACACATATATGGTCTATGAGATTCGGCTACAACAATAATAAAGAAAGTCACTTTATTCATACAGAGGTGAATTATTATTGTTGTGAACCATGTGATACAAAACAAGAAACAGATATGGATGGGGAAGGTTGAGATGTAAGTGCTGAAGACAGACAGTGGTCAATGTATGGTTAGACATAAGGAGTATTGAAATAATGAAATATATGTTTATTTGAAGGGCTGAGCGAATGATGAGATGAAGTGCATGGACGCCACAGTACACAGGGAAGTGTTAGTATTCACAAATGAGCTTATCTTCTGTGTTGGGGCTACTCAACACTGATGGCAGACATGGGGGAAGCCCTTGTTAGAAGGAAACTCACTGTGCAAACGATGGGTATATGTGCGGATTGAATTCTGATGGATGATAGGTAGCGAAGAAATGATGGTCAGGGTGTTCCGGATGCTTCTGGCCATAGATAGAGAGTAGATGCCTCAGTGGAGGATAGTAATACTTACTCGAGGTGGAAAAGCTACTATCAATAAATATAGTGTCCATAAGCGTATGGTGCTGAGTTCTCCATTTCTTATCTATGTAGCGGGAGCGAAGATCTTCCAGATGGCGTGTGATGTGCGGAAATGTGATTCTGTCGTATAAGAGACGTGTGAGACTAGGCAAGCTTATTCGAAATGCGAGTCTCAAAGCGTGGCGTTCTATAATACGTAGGCGCTCGTAGAAATCGTCATTCGCACTAACCCAGGCGGTGTGACCATGAGTGAGACATGGGCGAAGGAAGACCTTGTAAGTGTTTAGGATGGTATAGGCGTGCAGGCCCCAGGTAGTACCAACCAGGCGTTTTAATAGATTTAAACGGTTTTGTGCTTTTTCCTTAATAGATAGAAGGTGAGGTTTCCAAGATAATTTGGCATCAAAGACTACCCCCAGGTATTTAACAGTAGAGCTGGGGTTGATGGGTACACCTTCTACGTTAATAGTGAGTAAGGATGGATTGCGGCGTACTCGACTGCGTCTCTTGTTTGGAAGTATCACTAGTGCTTGTGTTTTGGTACAATTCAATTTTAACTTCCATCGATTGCACCAGTTGCTAAAAGCATCTATAGCTTTTTGCAGAGAAATGTTGATTTGGTGCATAGTTTTGCAACAAGCCAGCAGTGCAGTATCATCTGCAAATGTGAAAGTGTAAATAGGGTCAGGCATCACGGGCAGGTCACTAACATACAATATATATAATAATGGTGATAAGGCTGAACCTTGTGGGACACCAGTACAAGGAAAAATTGGATAAGATAAACTATTATTAACGGAGATATATGCGAGACGATTCGTAAGAAAGTGGTACACCATACGTATATATGCGGCCGGAAGATCGAAGAAGTGTAACTTATATATAAGACCATTATGCCACACGCGATCAAATGCCTTTTCAAGATCGAAGAGAAGAAGGCATGAGGGTGCAGTTCTATTATAATGGTTCGTGATGATGGTGCTAAGACGTAACAAGTTATCGAGGAGGCTATGTTCAGGTCGGAAACCTGTTTGGTGTTTAGGCAACAGATCATGAACTAACAGATGGCTATGGAGTCTCCGGACTATGATGCGCTCAAAGATTTTCCCAAGTGTGGAAGTGAGCTGAATGGGCCGATAAGAAGCTGGATCTGTTTTATCTTTTTTAGGTTTCAGAAACATAAGTACTTTAGATACTTTCCAATCAGATGGAAAGTAGCCAGTTCTGAGGACAAAGTTGTACAGCGTTGCCAAAATATGAAGTAAAATAGCAGGGCCTTCTTTAATATGGCGGTAGGTAATGCCATCAAACCCTGGTGCCGTGTTTTTCTTGTGACGTATCACGTCTGTAATATCCACTGGCGTTATTGGCGCCGTTAAAGGATGGTGGTCATCCAGAGTATGGTCGACGGTAATTTGAAGATATCCATTATGAGGGTTGGTATATCTGGCAATGCGTCTGTAAAGAGTTGATCCATCTCGAAAAGAGGGTTCTGGCGTGAAGGTGTTTTGAAGAACTTGGGCAAAGGCATCAGCTTTCGCAGAGTCCGTGGTAAGTGCAGAATTCTTGTCGAGTTGAGGGTAGTGAGGAGTGCTGGTTTTCCCAATTAGCCGGTTGAAATGTTTCCAATACTTAGTTGGATGGCTCTCCTCAGCTAAAGCATTAACTGTCTTTATCCAGTTGCGCTTTTTAAATGCTCGGATGTAATTTTGAACCATGCGAAGATACTGACGATGAAGTCGCAGTGTGGCTTCATTACGGCTGTGTAGGTAATCCTTGTACGCTGTTCGAGCTAGAGAGATGAGAGAGAGATAGTGAGGTGGTAGTTTAGGCCGGTAAAGATTACCTGTGGTTTCTGGAATGTGATTTGCACCGCTGGTTTGAATGCTTTGCGTAATGCGAGCTAAAGTCATGTCGAACGTAGAAATGTCAGATGGAAGTTGAATATCTGCTAGTGCGTCGTGGATATCCTGCCGGTACATTATCCAATTGGCACGGTCAAAATTTGGCCGAGAACGGAGAGTTTCTTGAGGTGGTTTCGATCCATTAGGAAAAACTATGTCGACCTTTACAGGATCATGATCGCTACCAATAGAATCGAGAACACTGACATCAAGATATGGGATTATACTAGATGAGGCAATTACCACATCAGGAGTTGTATTAGAGGATGGACGAGTTGCTCTAGGCAGTGGGCAAATTTCGCCGTTCGTATGAGAAGTAATGAAATCAGAAAATAACCGTTTTTCAGTAGCATTTCTGCTATGGTAGTTAATGTCAGCCATGACAATATAGGAGCGAAAATTAGTATCCAGGTACGTGAAAAACGAAGTAGGTATGCGAACATGCGGTCGAACGTATATGGTTGCTACAGTGATAGGCCTTGATTTAAAATAAATGGTGACAATATTATGCTCCGGTAGAGGTTCAGGGAATTTGTGATTAATGGTTTTGATAGGTAACTTATGCTGAGTGCCAATAGCTGTTCCGCCATTTGCTCTCTGCCCCGGTGGTCCATCGTGGCGTGTGAATTGATAACCAGGAAAATAAACGGATTGTTTTGGAGTTAGGAAAGTTTCATTTAAGAGAAAACTATGGACCTTATGTTCATGTAATAAAGCAGTAAGTAGGTCTTTCCTGGTACAGCGTGACTGGATATTGAGGTAAAGAAATGTTATAATAAAGCCCGTATCCATGATGTAGGACAGTTAAACTTGGGTTGTAAGAGGATGGATTTGAAAATGCACTGTCTGTCCAGAATAGGTTGCTTTGACATCTAGGTTATAGAGTATTTTAGTTGCATATACAACTTGATGGATTATGTGGGTCCGCAAGAAAGGATGGATGTTCTGGAGAGCAAGACTAAAGAAGCGGATCATGTCTTCGACTGTAACGGGTTCTCGAAGAGAATTGTGCGGATTCACTGGCGTATCTGGTGTACGTAAAGGAACTACTAGTTCGGGTTTAGTAGGCTCTGCTTGAGGTTTGGCCTTACATTTGTAGCTATATGTAGGATGCGCATCATGGCAAGTGTTGCAATTTGGTGGCGCTGCTCCGTTAGGGCAGTCTTTAGTAAGATGGTTTTGACCACAGTAACCACATTTAGAGGTGTTTGGACAGTTAGGTGTCAGGTGCTGGTTATAAATCTGGCACTTTTCACACCGAATCGGAAGAGGTGGAGGTGTACGAGACGGTTCTACTTTATGACGGCGTTTAAATATGTAGGCACCATATTGTAATAAATGGTCAATAGCTTGCTGTTCGTTTGTCAGAACTCTAACTAGATAGGTCGGGCCAGTATTATTGCGGATACGGATACATTTTTGAATGTTCACGCCTTCAGCAGTAAGTTCTTCTTCCACTTCCGAGTCAGTTATCTCGGGATCGACACCCTTGATGACGACGGATAACAACGGTGGTTTCCTTGGTGGTGGACCTTGCGTCTGGCGTTTCGGTTGTAAGACACTAATATTTGCATTCTTGCCAAAGATCTCAAAGGAAGCCTTGTTACGAACGTGTCTATGAAAATCGGGGTTCTTGGACTTGAGAATGGCACCATTTTTAGTGAAACGGATCTCTGTTATTTCCAATCTTGGTACGTATTTAACAAGCTGTTGAAAAATATGCTTTGAATTCTTGAATTTTGTATCAAAGTTTGTAAGAAGGAAATTATAAATTTGATCCCGAGATGGAAGTGGTGTAGGGTCGGAGCTTGTTGAAGGTTGGATGTCCATACGCAAATCCTGGTCATCATCAATATTAACATTGGCCGCCTCAGGAGCAGACCCCGAACGGGGACGCTTATCAACCGACTTATCCGAAGTATCCGATTCCCGCCTAGTGCGCCTACGTTGATCCCTAGGCTGGGGAACTACAGGTGGTAGCCTATGCATTGGGCCAGCGGCCCTACAAAGTGATGTAGATAATTGCAAATGTATGAGTGATGATCGGAACCAGCCAGCAAGAAATGAAATGAAATGAAAGAAGATGAGAACAAAAATACAGGTTTTAACCCTCCAAAAGGCGTATAGACCTCTTGTCCACCCTGTACTTGCACCGTACTTGCACCGATATCAGAAATACGTATTGTAATACTTCGTCATCGGAAGGTGCAATAACAGCTTTAAGACAGATTAGGCTTAACCCAAAGTAAGTATGTGTTAATGAATTTTCTAATTTAATATCACATTCCGTCCTTATTGTTAATAAAAAAATCATGTGAATAGTGTTAGTTGCAGTGAACTTAAATTCTAAGTCTCCTGACATCTAGCGACCCTTATATAATTCTGTAATGTACCTGTCAATCTCGATACACAAAAGATTACGTAGTGCTACATTTTTTCTGGTGAATATTACAAAGCAACGGAGACCTAAATTCGGTGGCATACGGTGGATCTGTATTATGTAGACATTGAACTTCGCGAAAATGCTGTATGCCAACTTCTAACTTGTAACTGTATGTTAAAGATTCTTTACTTTGGTGCCCAGAGTATAGCGGCAACTATAAACAGACCCTACATCACTACGATCAATAAAATGGAACAAGAAATAACCCTCATAGATGTAGCAGTATCTTTGACTCATAACATACGTACAACATTCAATACGGAAATAAGCAAATATAAAACGGCTGACGAAATCAATAAATTATGGAAATGTCAGAAAGTTACCGTAAGATCAATTGTTGTCTCAGTTACAGCAACTGCTTCTAAAAGTACTGTGATACAACTTGAACAGATAAGCGCAAAACATATCCTTACAAATATACAAAAATCAGTAATACCAGACACATGTCTTATGGTCAGTAAGTTCTTTGAATATTAAGAACTCTTCAAATAATCTGTACTCGCCAGAGATAGCCGCCAGGTTGCTAAGCTGAAACCACTTTAAATCGAGATTCAATAATAATAATAATAATAATAATAATAATAATAATAATAATAATAATAATAATAATAATAATAACAGGCACATCACTAATATACAAAAGTTACTATTGCTTAGATTATAGAAATCTAAACAATATTAGATATGAAAAAATCATATTTGTATTGTGATTTTAGAAATAAATTAAATATATCTGCGTAATTAGAATCAATAAACTAGCAACTAACTGTTAACAACTGCCGACTATTGATCAAAATATACTCACTGGATGGTAGGCTATTAACAGGACGACTTACGTCAGGGTAGTCAGAACTAAAGTCGGTCGTAAGTAGGCGGCTAACTGAAATAATAACGATAATCTCCAAATCGTCTCCCTAGGTCTGTTCCCGCATTCATATGAACTTCCTAGTTCGAAAGAGATTTCGGATTCCCATTCAACTCTATTTCTTTCATTCTCTGCTTAATGATCAGGTATTAGTAGTCCGAATTAACCAAGATAAAAATTATTAATTAGAAAATAGACTAATAAATAAATGTTCCCTGATGTGTTTAAACGAAAGTAAAATAACTTATTTTCTTTCATTTGCTATTCAAAAAACTTCAGAATCACGTTAAAGATAATGTGGAACTTCAGAAAAGCACACGATAAATTATCTTATTTGTCATTAAAATAAATCCTTATAGCTTAAATAAACCTTTAGCATGGATTATACAACATGTAATTTAGGTTTGATTGATCATGGGTACAAATTTTTCAATATTTATCGTGATTTTTTTTTTAACAAGAGTTTCATTCCCATCCAATGGATGGGCGGGCCGTAGAAGGCAACACCTTCTCTGTGGCCATAGATATTATCGTGAAATAGTTGTCTAGCTACTTGAAGTAATAGATAACAAACTGTTTCCTTGAAAACCAGAGTAACAATTATACTAAAATATATATTCACTCAGCAAGAGCTGTTCATATACTATCATGTGAAGGATTATATGTACTAACTGTTTCCCGCGAGGGCCTTTAGTTTGTTTATAAGTTTCTTGCACGCAAGAGACATCTCTTGGAGCCATTTAGGAGGTAGTCCTGTCAGCGACATCTATTATCCTTATTATTAACTATTATGAATTTGCATGACTGAGACGTCTTGAGTTTATAAGAATTAAGAATCTCTAAATATTTTGTCTTATGTTTATGCAACCCACAACTCCGAAATGTTTTGCAATTTGCATACTAGCGTTGCCCAGAAACTGAGATCTCACTTCATAAATAAGATTGCACCGCTCCGCTTGGTTAATTGCGAATACTACCAGAAACTCTCATTAATAGAGAAACGATTCATCTTGTATATAAAACTTCATGTTGTTGAACGGGAAATAATAAATAAATAAAATTTTAAAGGCGGCGTATCATGTCTTGCTTTATTCGATTAATTCAGAAGTTAGAAAAGTGTGCTTCTATTTAAGGTATAGGTGTACGAAGTCTTAAGGGACAAATCATAATGACTGGCTTTTGTTTCCTTTTACAATGTCACTCTCATCTGAAGATGGACGGCCCACAGAAGGTAACGCCCTCTCTTAGGACATGAGTATTTATTCATATGTAGTTTTGAATGGGGGATTAGTAACAAGATTTATTTGTTGACTGAATCTGGCTATTTACAATGCAAAATTACAAAATACAAAAATACAGAACAATACCAATCATGCAAGGAAAATGCTTCCTACAACAAGCAATGAAGCGCTGAAAAGGTTCTTGACTCTACGGTAATATTCAGAGAAGAAATCCATGAAGATGATAAATTTGCTGAGCAGATCTGGAGCGGTTTTCAGATTTGGCATGTAGGTGCGTAGTGTGCGTACTATGTTGATCAGGTTTAAATCCTCCAGAAGTTCAAGAAGTCCTTTAATAGTTTGCTTTCCAGGATTTTCAAGAAGGTTTTTTGAAATGTGGAAAACTGAATGAGCTCTCGGGGGCACCAAAGTGTTACCAGCAATTCAGCTTTAGAAGGTTTATCTGGTATTATTATTATTATTATTATTATTATTATTATTATTATTATTATTATTATTATTATTATTATTATTATTATTATTATTATTATTATTCGACACTATGGATTCGACACCAATATCGGCCATTTTCCATCATTTTTAAATATCTCTCCTCCCCCTCCTCTAAGTTGATCTGTCAAAGAGATATGATTAAAACCATCCTAGACCCAAACCTTATCTTTGTTTAAAATTTAATAGAGATCGGTCGTTTGGTTCAAGAGTTGTTAAGTCACAAACATATAACTTTGGTTTTTATTTATTTATATAGAATAGATTGATACAGTAGATTATTATCCATGATGATAAAACCAGTATATTTTCCGATCCACATGCCAAATACTGGTAATTTCATCGCATAGTTGTGCTGATTTTGTACACAAAACGTTAAGTAAGTGTTTCACACAAAATTTTATGTGAGACACTCACTTGGCTTAGAAGTGTCTTACTCCAAATCTGAGTCATTCTTACTCCTACAAATACTGACACTTTTTAGTATTACAAGTGAAAATTTATTAATGAAAAAAAAGTAATATTTAAAATGGAAATCAGCAGGGTTATGATAAAATGTTACTATAGACATGAAGGGAAACGGAGATCGAAATACGAAAGGAAACGGAATTTTTAAAAGATACAAAATGAAAACTTCTTATTAAAATGTTGAGGAAATTCCATGTTTTTTTCATTTTCTATTCAGAAGCTTTTGATCTGGAATCATTTAGGTCAATATTCTATTATTTTTGAGGAATTGTTAATATGTTGCTTAATAGAGCTACGGACACAGAAAAATCCGTTATCCGGAAAGAGATATATTGAAAAATATACGAAATCCTTATATTTTAAAATGAAAACATCAATATGCTACTTACTGCTCTCTTCCCGCTAGATGTTACATCATATAGCTGCAGGATGTCTGTCATCTAACAGTCTTCCATATATTACATACGACAGCTATTTGTTATATACGTCCATCTGTATGTGAGATTCTGGCCGTCTATATACAGTTGTTTTATTCATACGGAAAGTATGTTTATTCGGAACAGTTATATGGAAAGTAGTATAAAACATATGTTTTTAGTTATACTTTTTCTGGAGGATATTACATAGAGTTGTACTTTAAGTCCAAAAACTACAGGATCCACGCATACAGCCTACTATTTTATTTCTCAGTGCAAAGGTTTGTAATCATTCATGTTTTCTAACTTGTTAATTTATTTCTCTTAATAGTTAAAAATAATTGAACCTAACAACCAATTCCGTGATTCCTGGTTTCCAAAGGTTTTGTTAAAATTATTAGTCACAGTTTGATAGCAAACTGGACTATTTTATCATAGCTGACAAATCGTATCGATCTGTCAACCAAAAGTGATCGCTAAATGGACAAAAATTGACTTGATCACAAACTGAATGGATCCCAAACTAGAATATAGGGGAAGGCATTGTACCTGTGAACACTTTTAGAGGTTTCGAAATTTTGGTGCTAATATTCAGCACTTTTTCCCCAATTTCTGTCGTATATTTGAAGTGCCATCTCTTTGCTATCAGATAGGATTATTTTTAAACATGTTACATAATTACATTAGCTTTTAATAGAATATAGCAAGAGCTTATCCGTTTTCTTCACAGGTACATTATGGTCGTGTACCATTGAACAGACCCTCTAGTACCTTTGAACAAAATGATAATTACAACGTTTCGGAGGCAATAATATAAAAAGAAGCCCTAATTATTAACAGTTATAAATTGCAATAAAAAGGTTTAGCTATAAAAAGTTCCCCAGAATTGAAATTTAATTAATTAAATTAAAAATTGAAGAGAAGTTCTAACAAAACTTGTGAACAATAAAGTTGAGCATATACAACTCTTAACGTTATGTTATACAATAAGGGAATATAGAAACTACTTAAAATTATAATCAATAACTTTATATCCTATCCTAACCTATATAAAATATATCAATTGTTTTAACTACTTACATTGGGTAGCTTTAACGGTATTATTTATCTTGTACGGTATAGGTACAAGAGGGTCACCATTACGAAAAAAAGTTCTTCACTAACTTAAATATTGAACAGATGTTAAAACTAAAAATATTACTGTATTTACCAATGATTCTACCCCAAGTTTGGACAAATAAATATCACAAGTTGCGAAAACCGAATACAGTAAATGATAAAATCTCGATACAGCGAATGATAAAAACTCAAAAGGTAACTACAAAAAATCTTCGTTTTGGGGGTGAAAAAATTAAAAGGAACATTACTCGGCACAACACTCAGTAAACAACAGCCAAACACGTTTGTAGTGCTTTCTTTCATTTAATCTTTCAAACCAATTTTAATCACTGCACCTAGATAGCTATGAATTCGAGAAAAGCGCAGGTGTTCAAAGGTACAACGCCTTCCCCTATTTTTTGGAGGGCCCCGTTCAGACAGTGCCGTGCCGTGCCGTGGAATATCAGCGCCCGGGTCTAGAATATACGATGGTACCCCCGTGCATATGAGTGGTACTAATTTTTCGCCCCCTTACTTCGGTGCCCGGGGCAGTTGTCTTGCTCGCCCCTCCCCCGCCACGCCACGGCACTGCGTTCAGGTATCTATATTTGCCTTTCAGATATCCGAGCTAAGGTCCAAACAAGCATATCCAAGTACTGGTAGACCTATGCCTATCTTTAGGGGCGCGGAGGATTGGCACACGGGGACAGAAGAGTGATGTCTGAGACCAGAGACGAATAACGTTATCACTGAGCCATACAGAATAAAATCAATATCTCCCGGACACATCATAAATCAAGTATTTAAAAATTAAGAAATTCAGATTTCAATATGAAAATAAACAGCAATTATAAGTTTTTTTTTCTAATGACAAAATCGTGAACACCTTTCTTCTTTACTTGTTATAGTAATCAAACTGTTACAAAACATTGTTACAGTTAAAAATAGTTGAACATTCCTGCGGTAAATCTAACGAAGGAAAAAGAAAATCTATCGATTTCGTATCTTTCGTTGTAGAAATTCGAAAGGAAATCCATTGCCTCGAAGAGGGTTTGGAGTTTGAAATTCACTTAGTTTAGCTTTCTGAAAGCTTTTGATAAAGAACCCACGATAAAGAGCTGCGTGCCGAGCAGCGGTGGAAATTGTGGTGTGTTGCGATATTTTATTTGCCACCAGAACTTTCCCGCCAGTTTGCCAGATTATTAAGAAGTCAAGCATTTTTATCTTCGTGGTTAACCTTCGTAACGGAACTTTTGTTGAAAATCGAGCAATAAGCTGTAACAAGTTCTTCTCCCTTAAGTTTTAACCGCGTCGCAAATTAGATTAGAAACTCCAAGTGCAAGTAACGTTGGAGAAATTAATCCATACTTTCTACAGTTGTTATCACCAAAGAAAGGAATAATTACTACTCATGGAAAGAAAAATCTTTCTCTTATACATGTATTAAAATAATAGTTATTTCAATCTTGATAACTATTATGATTTTTGATACAAAATAATAATTCTTAGGATTTTAGACTTCAGAACTGTACAATGCGTAACCGAAAGAGTTTTATAGAAAATTTATGTCCTTCCGTCCGTCTTCCGACATACATCACAGTGAAACGATAAAAAAAAACAAGATTTAAAAAAATATATATTCAGAGTTTCAACAAAAATTTCAATGTTCTCCCTTAATCTTTTACTCAAACAAAAGTGGTAAAATTTACAACTTCTGGTTTCATAAAATAAGTAAAACAAAAAAAAATTAGTTTAACGTTTAACGTCTTCCTAGAATGAAGGAGACAAAAATTAATTCAAGTGAATAATGATGGAACGATCGATGGGATGAGAAAGTGGGAGGAATTGGAATTACTCCGAAAAAACATAAGGACACAATGTTATCCACCACGAGCTGACTTGGCCCGAAATCGAACCAAGAACCCCATATATCAGAGGTAAGCGCTTTACCATTGAGCCCATGAATTTATAATGTGAAGCGAGACCCGAGTCCGGGGTATGTTGTAGCATTTAAGCTCGAGCCCGGCCCGAGATCGTATGATAATCAAATGAGCTCGAATTACAGAAACTTAATAATTAAAGCATTTTTTTTATTTACAGCAACTAGATGTTTAATTTTGCGGTTGTTCTTTAAAAGTACTTCACAAAGAACGGTACAATAAAAAATGTTGTAAAGCAGTGGTTCTCAAACTTTCCGATAACGCGGACCCCCTGTTCATTCGGAAAGTGAACCGTGGACCCCCATGCAATGCTATCTGAAATTTCACATGGTATTAAAAACTATATTGATTAGAATTACCAGTGACAAGAAAAAGATCAAGAAAAATATTGCAATAAGTAATTTATTCTAAAGATATATGATTGCTTCCTAGTGAACGAAATTCCAATTGAAAATATAGTAACTTTCAAGACTGAAAATCAATGTACTTTTTTTTTTTAAATGAAATTCTCTTAATAAACAATATTCTCAAATGTGGGGTCACTAATATGAGGAATGAAATTTTTCCTGTTTTTTCACAATTGCACTGAAATCCGGAATAAGATTTGTCACCATTAATCTTAGGTCCGATTCCACATTAAGACGATTTCGCTTTCTATTCAGGCTTTAATACTGCAAAGTGCAGAAAAGGTCTGTTCACATAAGTAAGTGGTAGGGAAAGGCATCAAATGTTGCAATGCCTTTTTAGACAACTCTTCATACTCACAGGGCAGAAATTTAGTAATGTAGGAAAACATTTAAATTTGCAAACTTAAGTATAATTTCTAATTGGTTTCTTTTTAGTAATTCAAAATAAAAATACTTCTTGCAAAAGAGCGGTGAGTTCCATTTTATTATAACACATTTCAATTTTTAGGCGTCGCGGACCCCCTGGCTACGTCCCACGACCCCCAGGGGTCCGCGTACCCCACTTGGAGAACCACTGTTGTACAATATTTACAAAGTTAGGCCCGAAAAGGCCCGAGAAATATGGTTGTACTTGTATAGTTAAAAGTTTACCGCCCGAGCATAGTCCGGACCTGAAGTGATGCTTTGTAGGCTAGAGTCCGGCCCGCAGGCCGAGTCCGGCTCGGCTAATCTAATATATAAAATTGAAAATGAATATGTGACTTTATAACTCTTGAATGGCTCTACCCATCTCGATAAAGTTTTCAAAATAGATGGGATTCAGGTCTGGGATTGTTTGTTTTATCGTTTTATTTTGACGGTAGAACTTAGTGCGGGGAGAAGGAGGTATATAAAATAAATAAAATTTAATAACTCTTGAACCATCCGACCGATCTCGATCAAATTTTCAGCATACATGAGATTCGGGCCTGGGATGGTTTTTATTATCTCACTTTGACGGTGCAACTTTGGGAACGGGGAAGAGATGGGTAGATATTAAAAAATGATAGAAAATGACCGGTATTAGTGTCGAATCCATAGATTTTGGGATCGCTGAGACGAACTGTGACACTTCCGATGGCGTTTAAATCCAAATTAGCTCCTATTGGCTTTTATGTAACAAATTAAACGTATTTTCCTCGTGTGAAGAACAGCCAATCTGGTAGTAGATACAAAATGGTAAGGGATGAGAGAAATGGATTATAAATATGGGTTTAATTTTGCAATAATAGTTTGAATGTTATTAATCTTTAATTTGAACCAGAAACGGCAGTATTTACAACTTCCGGTTTCAACTCGCCATAGATCTATAAACGGTAAGACATCGTGAGAATTGATTTTTTAATTTTAAATCATTCCATTTCTCCCCCAATCTTTATAATTTAACCGGAAGTGATACAAATCTACAACTACATCCGGTTTGAGTATGAACAACATAATACAGAAAAGGCAATTTATGGCAAGAAACGTTTTTTAACTTTTATTTAAAATGAGGATCTCAAGAAGATATTATAATCTAGCATTTGTTTATAAACTGGAAGTGGTGAAAACTTATTATAAGTTCTGATACAGTTACCTATATTCAATATTGATACAGTTACCTATAATTTGAATTAATCTTAGCTTAAATTTGGAGAAAAACGCTTGAAAATTAAAGTAGCCTTAGGAGAAACAGAAAGTTTTCATTGCTGTAGATAATAAAATCACTTAAGCGAGTCACGAGTTCAAAACTTAGCATAAGCTATTGTAAGTAACAATATGGATCACGGTAATTCAGCGACAGAGCGCTCAACCCTGTTGCGTGAGGTTAATGATTCGACTCCAGCCCGCGTCAATTGAACTTTATGGTTAATAACGAGCGTATGCGTAGTTGCATGTTTTCCCATTTAATCTAATTTTCTTTATTGTACAATTATCACCCATCTCATCATCACCGTCTCTCTCAACTTCGGTATCTAATCGTGGAACATTAACCTGCAAATGAATAAGATTACAAGAAATCACTGGCAAATACACTATCGTAACATACTTAAATCATAATAACGGTGTTGTGACGGCAGATATTTGCCAGTGACTTGCTGTATATTTGCAAAAAAAAAAAAAAAAAAAAAAAAAAAGAAAGAAAAAGAAAAAGAAAAAGAAAAAAAAAGCCCCAGGCTGTCAACGGAGACGGATGGTAAATACAAGTGAATGGTTGCAAAACAAGAAAATTCCGTGGAAATATACAAACGTAATGTTGTCCAACATGAGGAAACAGGTCCTCAAATTGAACTTATGATCAGCAAATCACAAGTCTGTGTTTCAGTCTTAAGTGATCATGAGACTTAAATAGATAAATATAGAAATGATACTGTACGCTTACATGTACGAAGTGTGATCAAAAATACGGAAATAATTTTATTAGAAACAAACTAATAAGCTTATCTGGAATTTGATTTAATCTCCTCCAAAATACCGTCCTTGGCTAGCAATGCACTTATCCCAACGTTGAATCCATGACTGGAAGCATTTCTGGAAGGCTTCTTTTGGAAGGGCGTTTAGCTGTTCTGTCGTGGCTGTCAGAAACGGTGTCAAAACGTTTTCTTCCCTTAGACTACTAAGCCTCTTGAGAATCACATAGATACTAAGCAATCGTACTTTTTACGACTGTCGGTCTTTTCTTTTTTTAGCCATGTGTATGTGATATTATTGTTTAAAAGTATTAGCGTTTATGACTATATCCATTATTACGTGTAATAATGTATATATATTTTTTTTATTTTGAAATCTTTCTATTTCTCTACCGTGGCGGTCATTTTTCACACCTATGCTAAAAATACAAAGATTCAAAAACGTTTTTTTTTTTTAAATTAAGAAAATATTTTGAGAAATTAATTACTTTATATTATACAGAAAGGATAGGAAAACATTGTGTTATATGATATAAGGCAAAGTTTTATGTTTTTCTATTTTACATGCAAACTTAAATATCGCATATGTTCAAAATGAAAAATGACATATTTCTGTAAAAGATATGTACATAACCGTCAGATCAAATAATTCTTCTGTAACAATGGAAAATTGATTTAGTTCATACTGTTGACGGTTTAATACACTACGCCAAGGATTTAGGTTGATACTTTTCCTTATCACATTGGACACAACATGTTGTTTTATGCTCAGTACAAATAGGCAGACGGTAGTGGTTACGGTAAGTGGTTGTCATCCTCCTCTTAGCTGTTGGGCAGTAAAAGCATGTTTTCCTGGCTCCAAGTAGCTATCGTCCTTCAGGGTTGATACAGGCCCGTATCCAGGGGGGGTCTAGGGAGTCCGGCACCCCTAAAGTTTTACTGCTCCCCAACATTTTCACGATAGGCTTCCAAATGAACTATAATATGGTTGGATCGGGTCCACCTTAACTTCTACGGCCCCCCAACAGTTTTGGGCTGGCTACCGACCTGGCTTGATAGGAACTTTCAGGAAATCTGATATTGGCACCCGAAGATTCCGCTGCAAATGTACGTACTGATTCGACAATGCATGTGAGGAGAAACCAGCTGGTCGCAAAGCTCGAGATTAAATTTTCTCCTATTCTTCACTCTCGTCTTCCAGCAGTAACTTGCTGATAGTATCCGGGTCTAGTGCTCTATAATAGGTCATTTTGATAAAATGACACAGTAAAGTCGTGGAAATCAGATAAAATACTGTGCCGAATGTAGTTTGAAAAATGTATGATTCACTAGAAAAAAACAAACGTGAGTACTAAGCATTGGTATTTTTTACGACTAAGAATTTACTATGAGTAATAAGCTTTCGTAAAAATTATGAAACATCGTTCACTACACCCAAAACGAAATGAACTACAGGACTGCTCACCCGCGACTGGCTTACTGGACAGGTGAGATAACCTGTCATGGGAGGGGAAGGGGTATGGGGGTAGGATATTCTTTCTATGTTAGTTTTACCAACTGCATTCATAAAAATTACGAAGGCTTAGTATTGCAGGGCAGGGTTTTAATGTTTGAGAAGAGTCAGAAGTCACATGGTGCTATATCTGGAGAACACAGGGAATGTAGACAGACAGGAATATTTTTTCGGTCAAAAACTCGCGGATCAAGGTGTGGCACGGTGCATTTTCGTGGTGAAGAAGGAATCAATTTATGATTTTATCGGCAGTTAAAATGCTTTTTACGGACCCATACGACATGTTAAGTTCTTCGGAAAACTCTCGAATAGTCATTCGCTTGTTTGAATAAATAATTTTTGCAACTTTTTGCACGTTTTCATTTGTATTTGACGTCGAAAGATATCTCGATTGTTGCTCATTTTCAACCGACTCCTTTCCGCTTTTGAATCGCTCATACTGCTTCTGAACAGCCTTCAATTTCACTGCTTCATCGCCATACATTTCGTGAGTTTTTTTTTTTTTTGGCACGCTTTTGTAGCTTACAACAAAACTTAGGTCCGTTACACAGTCAAGCTGAGCTCCGCCCACCGTGCTACGCGTGTGTGCTTACACAGTCATCCGTAGCTACGCGCTACGCGTCACGTGATTACATACACAATTCTCCTCAGTCAGTGTTGCGAGTTAACATGAGTAAGATCGAAACGACAATAGTGGCTTCTTATTATCTCTGTAAGAAGAGAAAACGTCGGTTTAAAAGTCACCCCTCAGTTTCTCAAAGAAGTTTGAAGGGAGCTTTTGTCACTCTGTGGTAGATTTGCGAGAAGATGAGAAAAAAATCTTCAATTATTTTCGCATATCAGTCCGGTCGTTCGATAAGTTAATTGGAAAAATTGCGAATCTCATGATTTTTGTATTCTACGCAAGCGGGATCCCATAAACATGGTCTTAATTCAACTTCTGTAATAAATCGTTCTGGATCAATCTCCATTTTGGTTTTGCTACTATGCACCTTGCTCTTTACATTTTAAAGGGAAGTGGCTGCTCCGCGCGCGGAGTTCCGCTTGACTATGTAAGCACCCATTTGCTCAATGGCCCTATCCACCTCGCGGAGGTCGGAGCGCGGATATGGCCACGCGGAGGCCTCCGCGTGACTATGTATGCACCCATAAGAAACAATAGAACAATCTTGCCACGCGGGACTCCGCGAGCGGAGCTCCGCGTGACTGTGTAACGGACCTTAATGTTGACGCGCGACAGACGCTCTTAACACGTCCTCGTCCTCACTCTTCGGCCTATGGAAGCCAACTAACATGTCACAACTTGTCCAAACTCGACATTGACTGTACCAAAGGTTTATTCTACCGGACTTATTAGTTGATATAAATACAACATCGACAGGTAGTACGGTGCAACTACATTTATCGTATGTTTTGATCACACCTTATAAGCTCATGTCATGGTCATTTAATAGGCATTATTCCGGATTAGAGACAGTTTAGAGATAACAAGGATTACAAGATTAGACGATCGGACCGTTTTATTTATAGATATATATAGATATAGATTATGAATAAAGTGCTATACAGAAAAATAAAATGGGAACGAGAAAGAGGACAGGCGTTAGGAATCATCGTCTAAAAATAATAATAATAAAAAAGAAAGCTTCAGTATTTGCGCTTAAAAAAAATTGTTCAGCCCTCTTCTTCTAGCAGTTGGTTTGGGTTCGTCTCTTTCTTCCGACAGGAAAGAACCGGCGTTCCCTGTTTATATTGCAATCTCAGCGTCTTTACGGCCGGGATAAATTGAGTTTAGTGTGAACCTATGCTTTCGCTTGCACCCTCAATAGTACCTCTATCTTGGGAGTGAGAATTTGAACGCGACAGTAGAATACAAAATCTCTACGAAAGGAGAGAGAGATAAGAAAAAGGAGAGAATTCTAAGAAGGAAAATAAGAAGAAAAAGTAGAGGAAAGAAGTAAAATCGAAGAAGGAGTGAGTGAAAGAATAAAGGAGAAAAAAAGGATCAAAATCAGAGATATAGAAGAAAAACGGACAAAAAAAAGGAAAACTTGTGCTCATGGGTTGCTATGGAGATTGGACATTTCTTTCAAGAGAAAAATAGAAAAATTTGGACGTCTCGAAATTCTCTCTGTGTGAGAACTATTTGTGTGTGTGTCTGAGAGAGAGAGAGAGTGAATGACTGAAAGAAGAAAGAAGAGAAAGTTCAGAAATGGTTCCAATTAAAGAAAATCAACTTGTGAAGATTTTGTTCGTCTTCAATGCTAAAGTGGATTTGCAAGGGAATGGTAGGATTAAGAAGACTATGATTCTGCCCACCCACTGACGATATTTAAGCATTTTCCCTCACTTTTAGAAGAAAATAGGTTTTCTTCACTTTCCCAAAAGCAGATTTCTTTTTCCTTATACAATTGTATATCAATGTGTTTCTTTATGTTTTAATCTCGTGCGTCTTTTCAATTTATACCAGCAAAATTATGGTAAGTTCTTAAGATTAAGTTGTAAACTCATTGTAATTGAATATACGTTTTTAAAAACTAACGAGAATTTTAGGAAAACCAAAAAATGGATCAACAGATTGCAATCTTGGCCAATAAATAGTTTTTTTTTTTTTTGGATCAGGGGCCTCAAAATTTTTGAACGGCTCCTAAATCGAGTTTGCGTATTTTCTACGTAATAAGCACATCATTCCGAGTTAAGTGATAGTTTGGGTTTGGCTACACTATATGTAGTTCTCCAGATATAAGGCTTACAACAACATTTTTGATTGAAATATATTGGATCTTTTGATCCAAAAATGCCTTACGAACAAATATTCTCATATGACAAAACCACTATTTCTCGAAATGAAACAACCCTGTTCCACGTTTTGCGTTGTTAGTGACCATTTATACTTGAAGCTCACGTGACCATATTTCTGCAGCGTTTGTGTATTAACACAGAATCACCACATAAAGTATGCCATTTTAAAATGCTTTTATTATACTACTTATCTGTTTGCGAGAGTCTAATATTGCAACTTAATTTTCATGCACTTACATACTTACTAAAATCTGAAGGTTTGTACAGATATGAGGCGCATCCAGAAAGTAAGTTTTCCACGCTTCCCATAGCTGGGAAACCGTATGTTGCGCGAAGCGTCTGCGTGTACGTGCGAGAGTAAGGTCCTAACATGGCGCATGCGCCAGCAGAACTTCCCTAATTCTCTCACTAGCGTCGTGGTAGTGATTGAAGATTGGCGTTCCTATTCCAGCTCCCGCCACGTGTTAAGTGCTAGCAGTGATAAAGTTTTTGAATGCACAGGGCATAGCACCGATTGAAGTCCATCGTCAGCTGTATCGTTGCAAAAATGTCAATGCTGACCCTGTGCGCCTGGCTTTGTGCTCTAGGGTCAGTTGCTTCAACACAAAACTTCTTGACCAACAGTCACTCCGTGACAGTGGTGTGCAATAAGGAGCAAAAATCTGCAGGAACTGCTTGCTCATGCCGTTAGGCCCATGGACCTGGTACAGCTAACGATGGATTTCGATTGGTGCTATGCCCTGTGCATTCAAAAACTTTATCACTGCTCGCACTTCACACGCGGCGGGAGCTGGAATAGGAACGTCCATCTTCAACCACTGCCACGACGCTACTGACCGCACTAGGGAAGTTCCGCTAGTGCATGTACCATGCTAGGACCTTGCTCTTGCACGTATACGTAGTCGCTTTGCGCAACATATCGTTTCCTAGCTATGGGACGCGTGGGAAACTTACTTTCTGGATGCGCCTCGTACATAAACCCGACGACAATACGATATTTTTGCATATAATTTTCGCTTAAGAGCCTGACTTCCTAAAAATAATACAAAATTTCCCATTTTGTTTTGCTTGTTTTTCAATAAGAGACAGTAGATATGGAAATGCAACTTATCACAATCATAGATAACGTTATTCTACAACAGAAAATATGAACTTGAAGAATTTTCACTGTTGCCATCCATAGAAATTACAGTGTTGACAGAATAACATTTCCCACAAAATCTAAGTTAAGACAGCGATTAGAGGAACGAACTCAACTGCATTTGGTTACGTATCATGTTGTTTTGGTATCTTGTGAACTACTTTTTGAAATAACATTATTATTTCATTTTAATAACTTTATGTTAGAACTATTTTGTTTGCTACAAACTAAATACAACTATTATTTAAAAAGTTGTTCACAGGTTACCAAGACAACATAATAGTAATCAAATGCAGTTGAGTTCGTTCCTCTAGTCGCTGCGTTAACTTAAATTTTAGGGGGAAATGTTATTCTGGCAACACTGTGATTTCTATGGATGGCAACAGTGAAAATTCTTCAGGTTCATATTTTCTGTTGTACAATAACGTTATCTATGATTGTGATAAGTTGCATTTCATTATCTCCTTTCACTTATTGAAAAACAAGCAAAAGGAAATTGATAAATTTTGTATTATTTTTAATAAGTCAGGCTCTTAAATTTAGGGTTTTACTTTTAAATTAATCAATGTATAACATATGTATGTAGTTTGCACATGTACAGCGCGTCGTGGCACTATAAAATTAGAAGGTGGGGAATTAAATTGTTCTGAAAAACGTGAGTTGCAAAACGCCTCCTTTCAGAATTCAAAATTATGGTTTCAAAATTATGGTACCTCTCTGAAACATTGCAAGGATATTCGTGTGTACTCTATCCAAATATCTATCTCCTTATACCGGCTTCACGAATAGTATAAAGTAAGTAAGTGTACGATGATGCACTTTGAAATACTAATTAAGCACTCGTTGGGCGGATACCAGAGCAATATAAAATATAAATATTGAGATAAAGTGCATACTACTTCCTGTAAAATTCCTTGAATCTCTTCCATATTGAGACCAGGGCTTTTCAAAATGTCGTGTTTTGCATTTTGGGGGATTTATAATTCTGAAAGGATTCATTTTAAGACACATATTTATCAGACATATTTAAATTTCATTTCATATTAGGAATCACCTTCTATATTTATGGTACGGAGTTCATGAACGCTCTGGACTAATCTTCCAATGTTCGGTGGTACATTGGATGTTCCAATGCGAAGAATAGTTTCAAGGTAGGCGTTAGTTATCCAGAAAACAATTTTCAGTTTAGTTTAAGAGATTACGTAAGAAATACAGTTTCAATAACGGCTCAGGCAGGTCGGACCGAAACTGGCCAGGGGGACTGCTTTTGCACATTGCTGGTTTAATTTTTTTTTTTTTTTTTTTTTTTTTAAGTAAAAGTTCTACGATCAGGCTTATGTGATCTAATGACTAGCGCACTTACCTGTTGCTCTGTCATTCCATATTACAACGTTAGATCTGGTTTAACATTTTTCTTAAGAAGATAAGGAAACAAGCATGAAATAAACAACTGGAAAGTTGTTCTAGATTTTATTATCATTAATACACTATAGAAATAAGTTATTTACCTAAAAATAAACATAATCGTGCTCGCTTCTTCCATTTGATTCAAACTGCACTGGTATGTTTGTGTGCCTGCTCATCAATCTGTCTGTTCCAATGGTAACTTTTATAAAACTTACTAGATTTTTAATGAAACTTATTATATGCCTTGCTTCGATCTTCCAAAATATCCCTATTATTTAAGGTTGCAATACAATGTATCAAAAATAAGGGAGTAATAAGGAATAAAATTCACCTCATTACGCAACTTTTCACACACACACACACACACACACACACACACACGCGCACACACACACACACACACACACACACACGCATATATATGCAAAACAATCTAGTGGTATAAACTTCGTAAAATTACTCGATTTCCTAAATTATAGCATATTCTTTCTTTAGGATATCTGAATCATTCTCATTGGCTGTGGTTAAAATAGGCCAATTATAAGGTGATAAAGGGGTATATTTCCCCAAATGTCGAAGTTTTGTTATTTAAATGAAGCAAATAATTTCTGGATTAACTTTCACAAAAATGATTTGATCTTGATGCAAATATGGCTTATAGTTTTTTTTTAAAAGATTTTCAAATCACCCAACTGCATTGAGTTAAATTTTATCAACAGGATAAGGACCGTCAAGAATTGCCATAGCCAAAGAAGTATTCAACAAGAAAAGATCACTCTTAACTAGCAGGCTTAATATTGGACTAATGAAGAAGTTGGTCAGGTGCTATATATGGAGTATTGGACTTTATGGTTCAGACACCTGGACATTAGTTAGAAAAGAAATATTTAGAGAGCTTCGAAGTGTGGTGTTGAAGGAAAATGGAGAAGATAAAATGGACTGAGAGAGAGTAACAAACGAGTGTGTTTTAAAACTGATAGGAGAGAAGAATACTCTTCTAACCACCATCCTTCGTAGGGAGGCCAATTGGATTGACACATCTTGCGAAGAAATTGTCGTCTTCACACTGCCATAGAAGGAAAGATGGAAGAAAAGCGGGGAATAGGAAGAAGAATAACACAATTGATCAATGGTTTGAAAAATAGAAGAAAATACGAGTATCGGGAGGTAAAAGGGGAAGCTGAAAATCGAGAAACATGGAAGAAAAACCCTCATTAGTCCCAGGATCTGCCGAAGGGCAGAATACTTAATAATAATAATAATAATAATAATAATAATAATAATAATAATAATAATAATAATAATAATAATAATATTATATAATTAAATTATTATTATTATTATTATTATTATTATTATAAAAGGATGAATCTCCTAATATTTTTTTTAAATGAACATTTCAAGATAATTTTCGTAAAAGAATATATTTAGTAGCAAAATGGCGTATATTTTATTTGAGGCTTTCCAATGATTGTCCCGAAATAAAGTTAAAATTAATAAAGAGTGAATTGATTTTTTCAATTTTAAAAAAATCATGCTTTACTATAACTGTCGTAAAAATATATTCGATTTTGGTGCAATTTGCAAAATAAATTTCTGACTAATTCGTCATGCCCAACGAAAAAATTGCAGAAATTTAATTCGATTTTGATAGATATGTTGCATATGTTGTGTCAGGCTCGCTCACAGTTCTATTGCTTGGGTTTGAAATCAGTCAATAATGACAGAGAAAATTAACCCTCCGCTGATCAAAGAGGTTGTGTTCCACGAAAATTTCTTTAACAAGATATCTACTACCTTTATGAAACAAATTGCTAAAACATGGTATGATGGTGAAATATAGTGAAATTTGTGAAGGATAAAGTAATGAAAATTTGCAATACAAAAAAAAAAAAAAAAAAAGCTTTCGCTTCATTATACAATACACAGGATCCACAGCTATAGTTGGAGCGAGCGTATCGAACTTCTATAATTCGACATAATCGCCATTTCTATTTTTAAGTGTTTGCCTATCTTTCCTGTGTCCTACCGTGGGGGAAGGGGGCGGGGCGACAGCCCCGGGCGCCGAAGTAAGGTGGCACAAAATTCGGAAGGAAAAAAGAAAAGAAAAGTTGCAGAAAAATAAAGGAAAAATTACTTGGAATATCTTAGATCAACAGCAGTATATTTCAATCTAATATTTAATTTGACCAGGGTCACATTCATATTTTACTCATGTTAGGAAAATGCTTATGCATATATATATATATATATATATATATATATATATATATATATATATATATATATATATATATATATATATATATATATATATATATAAAATGGAAGAAAAAGTAATAAAAAGTACTCAAAATGCAGGAAAAGCAGGGCTTATTTTTGAAAGTTTTTTATGCTTCGCGGCTGGTCTGTTGACCTCACTCATATGTACGGCTGTGCCGCTGTAAACTCTCGCCCTGAGTGCTGATTTTCGTGGGCACAGTACTGTGTCTTTCCAACGGTAACTGGTAAAATTTATCCGATTTTAATAAATATTGATTTGTAGCTACCTTTACCGAGCCTTTCAAAATAATCCTATTGCATGAGATCGAACTATACCGAGAATAAGGAGAAAATTGGACAACGTGCACTTCATGTTGCAAATCTGAACATTTACACACAAAACAATTTTCCAGTCTAAAATCTGGGAAGATTATTAAGTTTTGACAAACAACACTGAATACTTTTGCTAGACCTTCAGAATCATTTTTAATAGTCAGTTTAAATTGGTAAATGATAAAAAGTGTTAAGAAAGCAAATTCTACTCAACTCCCAAATTTTCTTATTTGTATAATGACTCAACATTGATGAAATGTGATGTGTAGTTCCTTTAAATCTGTGAGTTTTACGCCCCACGGTTATGCGGGTTAGGCTAAGGAGACGGTGATTATGAGAAATGAATGAAATGGTGGAATGAAGAAAGTGGGAGAACCCCGAGAAAACCCACGTACACGGCGTTTGTCCACCACAAAGTTCAATTGGCGGGGTAGTTCCTTTAAGGCTTCCCAATTAAATGGTCGTAATCGCTCAGTATTGAAATAGTCAATTTTATTTCACCTAAATTAGTTTTGTTTTGTAAAAAGAAAAAAATGTAAAAGTTCTTAGAAATTTATAAGATAGTGTGTATTTTGTTTGAAGTTACAGTCTCACATCTACTGTTTAGAGTTGAAATTAGTTGTATACCTCATTTTATTAAGTATATTAATTACACTTTGAAGTGCCCTACTTTCATGAAATATTACGTAAATTTCTTTTAAGCCTTAATTTTTCCATGGTGGAAAGACTATAAGGTGGATGTAATGCAGTGCATCTAAGTAGCAGATGGACGTTTGTAAAGAGATGATCAGTGTTTATTAATCATTGATTGGTATCGATTTCCCACCCATCGATCTATTGACTGACTGAGAAACATTATTTAGTATGTCGAACTGTCATTAATCTTGTGAATCTGTTGTTTTTTTTTAATTATATAAAACTGTTTTGGTTACACTAAGAATAACAAACACAAGGAAGAAGTCCTAACTAATGAATTCATTTATGTCTGAAAATTCAGGCTATGTATTCTCTCGTAGTTTTGTGACTTTGTTGCTGAATTGAAGAAATGTTTGTTTACGTTTATGTAATGAATTCTGTCAATGTGTATTTTATGTAATAAAGCTGAGCAGACTCCCTTTCCCGGCAATCTCTCATCCTTTTACGATTATCCAACCATCTCTGACGTCAAAGTGCCTGTTGAAATTAACCCATCTCATCAACACGTGGCTCGAGTCAGCAACATCCCCAGGAGATTTGGATCTTTAAATACTCAGGAGTGAGTCGGACAGCGGTTGTCGAAGTGAATTAGTTGAGGAGATTAGACGCGGACAGTCAACCCTCCTCTAGTTTAACGAACTACTAGCTTAGTCTTCGGCAGCTTCTAGCCCGGCTGATAGAGAGAAAAATTTCGTTTGTGATCACGACATCAGACCTCCAATCTTACAACCGGTTTGTCAGCGTAGCTCCCGTTCTAGGAGCTGCCTCTCAAGTCTGTCAAGTAGCCAACGTTAGGCCAAAATATAATAGACTCACCAGAACCATCACGCCTTAGCAGAAAGAGACCAGAGATTACAACGAGGAACCCAGCAGACAATTTATCGACAGGTACTGTGATTTCAGAATTCCTTCCTTCCTACTCCCTTTCTCGGCAATCTCATCAATTTTCTAAAAAATTCTCATTTTTATTTCTTTTGTTTTAAAACGGGTGTCGTCCAATTCTGGTACCTGAACTACCAATGAGTTACATCCCAAGTAAATCTTGTAGACGATACAGCTTTCTTTGAATATTCATTTCAATTTAAGCAACTGTAAAACTTTTAACAAGTGCTTGCTCGCTGGTGTCTCACACGCGAACTTCGCTTGTATTTGTAGTGATCTTCAGCGAAGTGAAAATTTTAGTACAAAGAGTAATTATATAAACGTAATGTAATCAATGATTAAGCTAAGTGAATTCAAAGAAAGATATTTGCAATAGCAAAAGAAACAGCAATGTCAGTTCATATTAAACAACTTTGAAGCTTAAACAAGCCAATATTGCTCACTACATTTTCTGCTTCTTTCTTTCTTTTCTTTTTTTTTAAACATCTGAAGTAATACACTTGAGTATGTATACGCCTGAAAAGTCTATAACACAGTGTGTCGTTAATATACTTGATGATTATATATTTATGCATGCTCAAGTATACGAGTCAAGTATATGCATGCTCGTATTCTTGTAACACATTGATCGGTTTCGATTTACTATTATTATTATTTTGCTTGAAAAAGAATTCTTTACAGATGACAGAGAGAAATTTTGAGAATATCTCAGGGGCGAATTCATGGTTTTGATAAATAGAGGTGCACATACGTATATTTTCGTTACGCTTGGACAGTTTTTTTCTTTAAAAAGAGGTTGCTCCCATATTTTTCATCAGAATCACAGGGAAGTTTAAAAATTTTATTGAGCAGGGGAGCACGTTTGAGAGTGATATAATATTTTAATCATTGTTTTTAATTTGTTTTATAAAAAAATCATCTTATTTAAAATCGCTGATAGTTTATTTAAGTCTATAGAATTTGTATTTGTACAAGGGACACTTCTGGATGGTACGGGTTTGCCGAAAATTTCCCTATCGGTGTACCATCCAGAAGTGTCCCTTACTGTACAAGGGGCTTGGTAAAATTGACAGTTCTTTGAATATTAGTGCCAAAATATACCCCACAGCAAATTGTATTGTTAAATATTTGTACGAAATAGAACGTTACGTATAAAGATTTTTATCGTGTTCTAAAAATATATAGAAATAAAGTATTTATATACAAAGCACCTCAAACAAAGAAATTGTAAGAACATTAGCGCTTATCTCGTTTTGTAGTTAATTTATCTTTGTAGGACTGGGTAATAGAGCTCATGGCGAGCAGGTAGAGTGATTACACAGCAGTTTACAAAATATTTACAATAAATTCGGGACACAGTGATAAGCGCAGTTAATAATGTTAGAGATACTAGGATGGTAGATATTTGATTGTACAAAAAAACTGAAACTATTAATTTATGGTCCATGATTGTGTCCCGTGGATTAAAAGAGACAAACGATAAATGCAAGTGAATGACATTGGGAGAATTTGGTAGAATGAGAATGCGGGAGTGCCCCAAGAAACTCACGGGCACGATGTTATCCACCACAAACACACTTGACCGGGAAGCGAACCAGTACCCCTTGCACCAGAGGTGAGCGTTCTACCACTGAGCTACCGTGCTTCCTTGATTGTTCTTGAATCTATCAGATTTCTATATTTACTGCAGTCATTCTTAATTTTGTAATTCTGGAGGGACCCTCTGAATATGTATATATAATTACCCAAAGTTATGATTAAAATGAACAAAAATTTCAAACTCTGAGTGTAAAAACGCCCCTACAATATTACCCATGACATGGGAGATGGATACTTTATTCTCTTAGTCCAATGCATTGTTATATATCTTTGTAACCGTTAATCATGATTACGAACCTTCCATTTGTTAGTTAGTTAATTCTCGATATCATTTAACCGAACTCATTCTCAATATCACTTAACCGAACACAAAAGAATTTCCATTTATCACTTTCAGTCCCACCTTTTCTCGTTGTCCCTTGCCACTAAGATGACGTCACAGCCACGACAACACTCAAGGCCACAAGCGCATGCAATCACCTTGTAGTCTTTCCACCATGAGTTTTTCTATGACATGTGATTGATCTTACACGTAGCAATGGAAACAATTTGTCCCAAATTTATTAAGGGTAACTACAGTTGCATTTCAAAGGAGTTAAGTGTAGAGTTGTCCCTCCGTTTTCTATAAAAAAAAAAAAAAAAATAGGAAAACATTACAGGAGAAATGAGGTAAGAAATTATGATTTGGAGTTCTTATGTGATGTTTAGGTGTATAAGTTTGGCAGTAAAGTTATGTTTAATACGAGAAAAGATATGTAGAAGTGGATACTACTTGCAAGACGGGTTCGATGATTCAGCAGCATGGTAGTCGTATAGGATGGCGAATAGTTGTGTTGAATGTGATATTTTCGGAGTAAGTTTTACAAAATTATTCAAGAATAATGAAAAGAATCTATTAATTTTTATGAGAGCCACGGATTATTGAACTTAAGTGATAATTGAAGCCTCTATGAGAACCAGGTCTAATCACAGTTCTAGTCTAATTAAAGTTTTACCGGGTAACCTAACTTAACCAAACCTAAACTAAACTAACCCACCTAACCTAACAATTTTTAATGTTTTAATTACTATTTTTTGTGGGTTTGAAACTGGAAGGGTACCTCTAAAGGTAACATCTGTTAAAAGACTGGTTTCGTGGAGCAAAATATGTTTCCTTAGGAGATTAAGAATTAAAGTAGTATTGTTGGTGAGGATTGACACTGGGAAGGCAAATGCGATATGTAAAATTAAATAAATACTTAAAAAATACCTTCGCATGCTTTTTCAATTCACAGCATCAGTAGTAATAATAAAATTTAATTTTGTGAAGGGTAAATTTAATACGTAATTCTAGCATCAAATGTCTCTTTAGCATTAATTAGGAAAAATAAATTAAAATTGAATTTCACAAAGCCGAAATAAATGTGTCATATGTAACTCTACAGTATCTCCAGAGGTTTCTCGGGGATTAATTGGGAGGGAAAATGAAATTAAAATTGGATTTTATTAGCTCCAAATTTTTCTTTGGCATTAATTGGCAGTAAGAATAAAATGTTTTAGTTGTTTATAATCGAACAAAACATTCGTCTTGAATACACAAACAAAAGGGAAAGGAAGAGCCATAAAAGGCAAATATTTCGAAATAAAATATAACTAACATTTAATGTAATCTCCAGGAGTTTACATTTAACTGGATGTTGCTGGAAATGATTCCAGAGTTCCATTATATGTGTTTGAAGGATTTCTTCGCTGCGGTCTCGTTGACCATCTACCCATTCCCGAATCGTTAAAACCCTGCGATGTTCGTTGGGGATATAATCTGGAGGTAGCCAATCTACACGTACTGTATTAGTTGCTGATTATCTTCTAACTACGCTGCAGTTCGCCTTCCGTCTTGCATCAAAATGAAGTTCACTTGTCCTGGAAACTTTTCGTGGAGAGATGGAAGCAATGCATTATCCAACACTTGAATGTAAGATGTACTGATTCATTCCTCCAGGAAAAGGAACGATCTCATAAGGCACATAGGTGTCGTATAACTGCAAACATGAGTCGAAACAAGTCTAAAATGTTCGGTGCGGATGATATGTTGTGAGAGATACTGTTTCCCAAGTGACTTATATATCTTTTCCCTTACTGATCAGAGAAGAATACCTTGGAATCAGACCAGATTACAAGATTCCGGTAGAGCTGTTGCTCTTCTGAGTATATCGTGAACGTTTTTCTTTATGGTTATCTGTAACAACACTTCTCACGGTTGGAGGAGAGTGATGGAGTTCAGCTGCAATAAGGCGTCGTCTTACTATCTCGTGTGAGCGTGCTAATTCCACTACTGTTTTTTCTTTTATCAAGAGAGAAAAATGAGCAAAGGATGGTTATGCACTTGGCCAGGGATGTTGACCGCAGTCTTCCAGTGTTAAGCTTCGACCTCGCTCTGTCTCCCCGCTCCACATGACAATCCATCCACTTCCTCACAGTTCAAAGATCACAACCAAAATATCAAGCAATATCAGACAATTTCTCACCATTAACAAATTACTATAATCTCGCTTTTTTTTTTTTTTTTTTTAGCGGCAATCAAATTTAAAGAGCTTCTAGTTCTAGGCTCACAACATTTCAACCACAGATGAAATACTCCACCGCAACGTCTCGTGTACAATAGGCTTTTCGAATGATAGGTAAAATTACACAAAATGACAGAGGTTAAAAAGTAGTTACCGTGGCCCTGTATTATTCAGCTTTTTTAGATTTAAAATGAAGACTTTGGAGCAAAAACCCGTTAAGTCCAAAAAGTGAAAGTGTAAAGGAGATAGCTTCACAAGGGTTTCTCTTCATCCGATTTTCTTCAAACTTGGCACTTGTATACTAGCCCAAAAATAAATCGGCACGTATTTTTTTTGTTTCTTCCGGAAAATAAGTTAAGAGGGGCAAAGGGCATCTTTTCAAAAAATGGTCCCCTTGCTTAAAAGGGCCATTTTAAAGAAACGAAACTCTGGCGATACAAACATGACTTCAAAGTAGAAAATACGGGTTTATTCGTTTTTGCGAGAAAAAGGTTGCAGGGGCAATGCCCCCTTCAAAATGACAAAGGACAGCATACAATTCTTATGGAAATTGGATTTCGGTGGAATTGCTTAAAAAGGTAATATGTTGTAGATATGGTATTCTGAGAAAAGGTCTCGATGAGCACAATCACAAATCACTGACCATTTGGCCACTACAGGGCCACTTTATTGAAAACAGCCGAAGAGATTCTGAATTTCGGTAAAAAAAGATAAAAAAAATGACTGAAACCGTGATATGTTGTAGATATTGTGGTTCTGAGAAAAAGTCTTAATGGGCACAACCACCTATCACTGACCATTTGCCACTACAGGGCCATTTAAAAAACATAAGGTAACGTTGTTCTGGATTTCGGTGGAGTTACTTGAAACCATATGTTGTAGATATTGGGATCCTGAGAAAAAGTTTGAATTTGCACAGCCATCCATCACTGACCGTTTGATGACTACAGGGCTACTTAAAAGAAGCTGAAGGTAACGGTATTCTGGATTTCGCTGAAATTGCTTGAAACCGTGATATGTTATAGATATTATAATCTTGAAAAAAGTCTCAACAGGCCCAGCCACCAATTAATGACCGTTTGGCCACCATAGGGATACTTTTTCTTTCTTTTTCTTTCTTTTTTTTAAAGAAAGGAAGCTAACGTTTTCTGAGTTTCGGTGGAATTTTTTGAAACCGTGATATGTTGTGGATATTGTGATCCTGAGAAAAAGTAAATTTGCACATCCATAGCATCACTGATCCTTTGGCCACTACAGGGCCATTTAAAGAAAGAGCTGAAGCTAACGTATATTCTTCATTTTGGTGTAAATGAATTAAACTGATTGTGGGTGTCGTGAACTTGAGAATACTTGTCTAGGGCTTTCCAGGGTTTTCATTTGTCCCGCAAAATGAACATCTGAATGTTGTCTATGCTTAAATGACGTTGGCCGCTACTCTCCCCATCACTTTTCCGGGTTGTGGTATAGGACTCCTCGGAGTTTCATACAATTCTATCAAAATTCTAAAGTGTCCTTACCTTCTGCTGTTCTAAAATATGTGGCCTCGTAGTTGCCAAATGGTCACTGATTGGTGGCTGTGCCTTTTGACACTTTTTCTCAGGATCAGAATATCTGCAACATATCACAGTTTCAGAATACCGTTATCTTCTGTTTTTTTAAGTGGCCCTGTACTGGCCAAATCCAGAATTCCACCGAAATCCAGAATACCGTTACTTCCAGCACTTTTTTTTTTAAGGTAGCCTTGTAGTGGCCAAACGGTCAGAGATGGATGGTTGTGCAAATTCAGACTTTTTTCAGGATCACAAAATCTACAACACGTGATGGTTTTAAGCAATTCCACCGAAGTTCAGAATAACATTACTTTCTGCTTTTCTTAAAGTAACCCTGTAGTGGTCAAATGGTCAATGATTGGTGGTTATGCCCATTTAGTCTTTTTCTCAGGATCACAATATGTACAACATATCAAGATTTCAGTCTTTCTTTTTATCAAAATTCAGAATATCACTATCTTCGGCTGTTTTCAAAAAATGGCCCTGTAGTGGCCAAACGATCAGTGATTTGTCTTTGTGTCCATTGAAAAGTTTTCTTAGGAACACCATATCTACAACATATCACGGTTTTAAGCAATTACACCGAAATCCAATTTCCGTAAGGATTGTGCAGGGCGTTTTGCCATTTCGGAGGGGGCATTGTCCCTGCAACCCTTCATTCGCAATACCTACTTTGAAATCATGTTTGCATCACTAGAGTTTCGTTTCTTTAAAGTGACCCTTTTAAACAAAGGGACCATTTTTTGAAAAGGGGCCCTTTGCCCTCTTAACTTATTTTCCGGAAGAAACAAAAAAAAAAAAAAAAAAAAAATACGATTTATTTTTGAGCTAGTATAATGGTGCCAAATTTGAGGAAAATCGGATGAAGAGAAACCCTTGTGAAGCTTTCTCCTTTACATTTTCACTTTTTGGACTTAACGGGTTTTTGCCCCAAAGTCTTCAAATGTAGATTTCGATAAGCTGTGTCCAATGGCACCACTTCTGATTTTGGGAACCGATAGTTGCAAGGTCAAATTAGAACTAAAAAATAAAAAGTGGGGCCATTTGGCCGATTCTGACGAAATGGGTTCATTCAATTTGTATCCGCACGTATTTTTACATGAATAATAATTGATATGCCATTGTCCCAAAAATTCTATTTTGACCACAAAAATTAACGAAAATCCGGGATTTTGAACAATGCGGACCAGTGACCAACTTGGACGAAATGAGTGTCATTTGATTTTTATCCACACGTACATGAATAATTGGCATGTCATCTTCCCGAAAATTATATTTTGATCTGGAAAATTGATGAAAATTCGAGATCCAAATTTCCAGATTTGCGTTAATTTTTGAGGTCAAAATAGAATTTTAGGGAAAATGGTATATCAAATAAACATGTAAGGTCATTTGGGGTAGTCCCGGCATTTGGGGAATTCCGTCACTTCTAAGCTTGCAACACGGCTGGCCTTCAACGCTTCAAGACCGACACTTGTCATTAGTGTAGTGTGATTTACGTGAGTGTGTTGCTGTTTGCAATGTGAGTTCCAGACATCTATGTCCGTTTACAAGGGAAACAAAAATTGAAGAAGCAGGTAAGTTGCCTGTGAATTTTCTGAATATATACCCTGATGTAAGATTTATGTTTCAGTAGCTAATCTGTACCATAAATCTAAAAACGAGTAGATGGGAAAACTATGGCCTGGAATCTTCTATGCGTCATTGCACAACAGGTGCATATCGCCAATCTCCAGAATCAGTGTTGCTAATTGCAAATAAAAATGTATGTTAATATTAACAGCATTTGGGGCAATCCCGGCACATGACTTTGGGGCAACTTCGTCACTTGGTGATATCAGAGTGTTATAGTTAGTGCTGCTAAAATTAATGTGTACACGTGAAGGTGAGTTCTAAATAAGAAACATTTTCTCATTCCAGGAAAAAAATGGTTAGGAATTACATTCGTACGACAAACAAATGTAGTTGGTCCCTCGAAAATATGAAAGCAGCCGTTGAAGCTGTAATGCAAGGGATGCCAGTTGCAGCTGCCGCCAGAGCGTATGATGTTCCACGAATGACCCTAAGTGATCGACTGAAGCGATCTGACATGGATAAAAGATTTGGTGGCATTTCCACCTTTTCGCAAGTCCAAGAAGACGAACTGGAGAAAAGGATTCTGAAATTAGATTCTGTAGGATTTGGACTCACAGTTACAGACCTGCGTCGATTAGCATTTTCTTTTGCCGAAAGAAACAACATTAAAATCCGCTTCAATAAAAAGACAAAGATGGCTGGTTATGATTGGGTTTATGGGTTTTTAAAGAGACATAGATCTGTTAGTGTGCGGAAAGCTGAAAACCTCTCATTCGCTCGGGCTAGGGGACTTACAAAAGAAAGAGTTGAAGCGTTTTACAAAATTCTTGAAGATTGCTATGATACATACGATTTGTGGGATAAGCCTGGACAGGTGTTTAATTGTGATGAAACGGGATTACAATTAATATCTAAACCAGGAAAAGTGTTGTCCAAAAGAGGGAAGAAAGACGTGTACAGTCAATCTAATGCAGAAAGAGGGAAGACTGTGAATGTAATGGCTTGTGCAAATGCTTCTGGAAATTTTATTCCTCCTTTTGTAGTAATGAAGGGCCAAAGAAAAAAGAACGAATTCAGTAATGGAATGCCTCCAGGAGCAGTGGTTGAAATGTCTGATTCTGTGTATATGACGACTACAGTTTTCGCAAAATTCTTGGAACATCTTGCAAAGTACAAACCTCAAGGTGAAATTCTTTTGATTCTTGATGGACACGGGTCACATTCTAAGGATTTCGAGGTGCTGGAAAGAGCCTGCGAATTGAATATAAACCTTCTGTGCTTACCTCCTCATGGAACGCGTAAGCTTCAACCTCTAGATGTCTCTTTTTTCAAACCTCTACAGCAATTTTACAATGAAGAGTGCCGTATGTGGTTGCGTACAAATGCAGGATTAAACTTATCCATCACAAAATGTGTTTTCGGAACTCTTCTTAGGAAAGCATGGGTAAGGGCTGCTACACTTGCTAATGCCGTTAATGGGTTTGAAGTATGTGGAATATTTCCCATAGATCCCCACAAAATTCCAGACAGTGCGTTCCAGCCATCGCTACCTCATTACAGCGCCACTATAAATACTCCTTCTGTTAGTGGCGAAGAACCCCAGTCTGCATCATGTAGTGCAAACTTGGATTTTTCTGACCATCATGCTACAGTCTTCAACTCTGGTTCAACATCACAACATAACAACAGCAGTACAATATTATGCCTACCACATGACAACAATAGGTCTACATCACCAAACAAGAAAAGGTCGCTTCCAAGTTCTGCTGATCAAGACTCTGGCACATCTTTTCAAGCATTAGCTCCAACACCCAAGAAACGTGTTCGAACTTCCAGAATACATCGAGGAATCGCAGCAGGAGCAAGAATCTTGACATCTCTTCAATATATTCAAGAGCTGCGACAAAAGCCAGCACCTCGCCAGAAAGCATGTGGGTCTAAGAAGACAGTTGTTATTCGTAATGGCTGTAGAAGAAAGTTAAATCTTGCGGAATCTCAGACAAAATCCAGTGAGAAAGAGAAGGATTATTCTGGAGAGTGTCATCAATGGTACTATTCCAGCTTTCGAGGAGGGCAATTGGTGCAGTGCACGAAATGTTATTACTGGTTTCATGAGAAATGTGTGATTGATGGTTGTAATCCACAGTTCGTCTGCCACAATTGTCAGTAAGCTAGCAAGCCTGTCTATAGATTCACGTTAGAAACTGCTATTGTTTCATTTGTTATTGCTATTTTCATTTTATCCTAAAATTATGCAACATTGATTGCTGTTGCACATCATATGCCTTGGTTTGTATGCATTACACTTGTATAATCACTTTATGCAATACACATATTTTGTTTCTTTTGCACCTTCAACTAATGTCGTTGTTATTGTTGGTGCCGGAGTTCCCCATAGTGCGTGACGGAATTCCCCAACAAGTTTGGGGAAACACGGCAGGATGTAGAGTTGTATTTAGGTCTCTCTTACATCTATGGAAACTATATTAACGGTATAGAACTACTATTAAAATATAAAGGAATGTTCAACGTATCATATATCTTAACAACAACATGATCGCGTCATGAATATATTTTGCAGGAATGAATATATGCTTAACGTGCCGGGACTGCCCCAAATTACCTTACATGTGAATAGGAATCGAGTGATACCAATTTTGTCCCATATTGGTCCACATTTCCCAAATGGTCCTATTTATTTTTTACCCTTAATTTGACCTTAAAGCGGTTGGTTCTAGAAATTAAAAATGGTACCATTGACCACAACTAATCAAAATTTACATTTTAAACAAACAAACAAACAAAAAAAAAAAAAAAAATACGGGGTCACGGTAACTCCCATTTAACCGAACTTGCACATTGTTATGCGAGGAATGCTAGAAAACCTAGAAGAATGCTTTATTGTTGATATTGTGAGGGCTCAAGTAAATAGCACGGTAAACTGACAATATTGCTTTTTGATTTAACATGGGATGCCGTCAGTGGCGGATGTAGAAGGTAAAAACTGGGGGGGGGCAGGCATAACCCAGACTATGACAGGTATCTCATAAGTTTACTATAAATTTTCAAATATATATAAATTATACCTTAACTTATCGGCAGTCAAAAACTGGAGGAACCTAGGCCCCTCGGCCCTGGGCTATATCCGCCACTGGATGCCTTACCAATGTAGAGTTCAAATGGCCAAAGATAATCTGTGAAACTTACTATAGTTTGCGATGGTAAGTCTTGCAAAAGATAATTTAATCATAAACTCCTTAATACTTCATAAATATAGTTTTTTTTTCTCTTTAAATGCTTGCAAGGTTTAATCATTTTGTGATAACAGGAGAGAGAGAGAAAACTGGGAAAGAATTTATTCATAGCGGAGAGACATCTCTGTAAGTATTATGTATTAACCTAGCGGAAATCTCGGAACAGTTTTCTTCTTGGAAAGGAGTTTTTTTCAAAGACGAAAGGATTTCTTTTCGATAAGGATTTGCAGTGTGAAATCTCAGTTTGATATTGGAGGATAAAAGATTGGATGAAACTGAAATGGTGAAACTTTCTTTCAACTAAGAAACCCTTTTTCTTCTTCTGTAAAGAGAAGCTTAATTCTGTCAAACGAGAAAGTTTCTGGGAAGGCTTAAAGAGAACAGAATAAACACTTTCAAATTCCTTTACAGGAAGAACAAGTGAATTTGTTATCAACATTATTATAAACAAACAAACAAAATATTCTGGAAAGTATTAAGGAAATTCATTTTTATAGTATTAAAGATTTTTACCGTTATCGTCATACATCTTGGTATATTTCTTTTTTTAAATATATAAAAAAAACATCGTTTACGTGTTATAGGTTGCCGAAAACATGAAAAAATGAATTCTAAAGGTCCATAGCTCCAAAACTATGGGACTTACTGTAGTCGGGTCAAGACTTCACTTATGAACTAGTATGTGCTCTATCCAAAAATACATGTTTTAGAATTCTAAGGTACTTACGCAATAACTTTTATGGAGGTAGTTGGAGAATACTTTATATCATAGGCCCGTAGTCAAACTCCCTCTATAAAAATTGTTGTGGAAGCACATCAGGATTCTGAAACACGCATTTTTGGATAGAGCACATACTAGTTGCTAAGTGAAGTCTTGACCCGACCAAGGTAGGTCTCATAGTTTTGGAGCTATGAACCTTGAAATTTCATAACGTTCATTTTGAAAATATACTATCCTCTTCTTCACAGAACGCTATACCATAGAACGGTAGCATATGTTTGAAGATTCAGCAAACAACATCAATATGTGAGATACTTATATTACAGGTAATTATAGAAGCGTTTTCTTTCTGTGAATTTTAATAACTAATTGGTTCATAATAGCTTTGCTATCCTGAATAACAAACTAGAAAACAAATAAATGAACAAAGCACGTTTATTTTCTTTTTATAAAAATAATAACGATGTAACTAGTTTCGTCAACTAACTGATCGAAAAAAAATATAACAGGATCTCAGAAACCATTTCTGAACGCTGATTCGCTAGGCAGAACGGACTCAGCCGACCATAACAAATGTTAACAAAAGTGAAACTAAACACCATAAATCTCTTTCCCTCCCTTGTCAGACAAAATAAATAAATAAATAAATAAAATAAAAGCTACAAATTAAATCTTTCTAATAACTTGCTCCAATATCTTCTCTCTTGTTTTTACAGTGTCTGATGATGCCGATATCTTAAGTTAGCAGCGACGTAAATACGCTAGCTGTCGCCCTAGGCCAAGAACTCGCCTTATCGGCCCCCTGACCGACCAAACCAAAACGTTCTCCAAATTTTTCGCCCTTCCAATCCGACGCCCGGGGCAGCCCCCCCCCCTAGTTACTCACTGTAAGTTAGTTGGCAAAACTCTTACATAGGTATTATTTTTAAAAAATAAACGTTGTTTCGTTCAGTGATTCGTTTTCTAGTTTGTTTATTTTAAACATCTAAACCAGCGTTTCCAACCGGAGTGCCGCGGCACACTGGTGTGCCGTGAATAGGCCCTTGGTGTGCCGCGAGGAATCGAAACAAAATTATTAAGTTTATAGCAAGCAAATTGCAAAACGTAGGGAAAAATGTATGTTTGTATTTCACATTACTATGAAACTCTACTATGAATCTACAATTTTAAGTTTCATACCGGGTTACTATTCTGTACATTTCTAACGTAGAAAAAAGTATTTGTTATCATTGTTATGACCATTATTGCTTCTTTATTGTTGCAGACTATTTCGTAACTTGAAAATTTAAAATATCATTCAATTCTTTCGACAAATTACCTACATTTGTGTTTTAAAACTAAAAGAGATTTGTTTGTTCGTTCGTTATTTAGTGATCTTCCTTCTTAATAAAAGGTTGGATACAGGTTTTAAAAAGAAAGCGTATTTTTTAAAACCTGAGTCCAATATTTCATTGCAATTGTTTTCTATTTTAAAATTAGAATGAAAAATAAGCATAATGATTTACCACGGGGAAAAAAACAGTGATAGACCTTTCTTCTCTGTGAGAAGGAGATCAATAATCACAAAAAATACCACTGTGTTTTATATTTACAAATAATAATATCTATAGGTATGCCGCGAGAATACAAGTGACACCCGTAGTGTGCAGCAAGTTGAAAACGGTTGGGAAACGCTGATCTAAACTATGCTAGGCTAAATATCAAAGTCTTAGAGAACGGCTATGTCCGTCCGTAAGTCTTTTCAGAGGAAAAATGGTAAGAGAGACCAAAAAATGGTTTCTTCACACGAATTCAGTGTCATTTTCCCTTTTCACTGTTGATCATTTCTTTCATAATAACATATAGCTACTACAGTAGACTATAGTATTGCAAAAGATATGCAAACTGAATTGCATAACTATTCAGTAAGCATTAACATTGAATACAAAATAAAACGAACATCGTGCACAGTTCTCAAAGTAAGGGATCAGGGATCATAACAAGACAGCCTAGGCACTTATAGATTGATTCGTATAGACTAGGTTTCTCAACCTGGGAATCTCGAAGATAAGCGGAAGTGATAAATATAATTAGAATCTAATTCCGGAAAATGTTTTTAAATATTATTTTTAATTTTGTTCTGATAAAAATATTTTTATTTTTATACATACTGTTAAGAAAAATAAAAAAAAATAGGTCTTCAACAGGTGCACAGTTGTTTAAAAATCAACTTAAATGAAAGGGTACGATATGAAACTAATGAGAACTGCATATTGAAATACCAGCAAAATACAGGGTGCGGCACGTAAAACCGGCCCGTCGTAATATTCTGGTATATTGTGTTTTTGGCAACACTTAAATAATCTACCTTCCTACCAAGAGATGGCGTGTCGAGGTCGGGTCGACTTACGTGACCTGCAGCAGTCACGTGCAGCCGCAGCCAGTGAAACTTGTCGAAACCAGTTCAGAAAAAGGCCTCGTTGTGTTAACCCGGGTGAGTGTCAGTGTGTGATAATGCCGTATTCGATACCCGAGCGTGTTGCCATTGTTGAAGGGTTTATTCTCAATGGATCTTTTGTGAAAACAAAGAATTTGTTTCGGGAGAAATTTCCAGGACGTTCTGTGCCATCAGAAAGCACCATTCAGGAATTGATTGAAAAATGGCGGCGTACAGGATCGGTTCAAAATGCTCCCAGGAACAGACGACCATCTGTCTGCACACCTGAATTAAAGATGCAGGTGGAGGAGATAATGACAAGAAGTCCTCGAAAGTCAACCAGGAGATTGAGTCAACAGGTTCATGCGAGTGAGAGAAGTTGCAGACGTGTTTTAAGGGGACTGAAGTTAAAACCGTACCGGATAAGTGTTGTGCAAGAACTGAAGGAGCCTGACCTGCAGAAGAGGGTGCATTTCTATTCATGGCTGTTGAGCAATGTTGCCAGTGGTTTCTTGGATCCACTAATGCTCATCATGAGTGACGAGGCGTGGTTCCACCTGTCTGGGTACGTAAATTCCCGAAACAACCGGTATTGGTCGACAGAAAATCCACACGCAATCCACCAGGTACCCCTACATGATGAGAAGATTGGTGTGCCATTTCCGCCACACGCGTTATTGGGCCCATATTCTTTGAGACGACAGTGAACAATGACGTGTATATGGGAATCCTGGAGGAGTTTTATACACACTTGACCGAAGAGGAGCGTCAGTTATGTTACTTTCAGCAGGACGGTGCAACATTCCACACATCAGCTGCATCATTGTCCCTTGTGCATGAAATGTTTACACCAGAAAGGACAATCAGCAAAGGCTTGTGGCCTCCTCGGTCACCAGACTTGTCCACGTGTGACTTTTACTTATGGGGACTGTTAAAGGGAAGAGTATACAAAACAAATCCACACACAATTGAAGAACTCAAGACCAGGATCCAGGATGTCACCAATAGCATTACAACACAAGAACTGACAAGGGTATATATGAATCTCCTCAATCGTGCTCACATGTGTGTTGAAGTGGGCGGAGGACACTTTCAGCACCTGCTGTGAAGGCTGCTGTGAAGGTGAGTAGTCATATTCAATACATTACATTTCATTTATGTGTTGTAGTTAATCATATTCAGTACATTACATTTCATTTTATGTGTTTACTTTACGGGCCGGTTTTGCGTGCCGCACCCTGTACAAATGCAACAAAACATGCATATTGAAGTATAATTTAAAAAATTGAAAGCTAATGACATACCTGAGTATGGTTGATTTCACTAGTGCGACAACGCCCAGTTCAATCTTCGTGACACACATTATCAAATAATTTAAAATACTCAATAACTTTTTCATCAACTGTCCAAGTCTTTTAGCCAAAATTAGAAATAGCTTTTTTTTTTTTTTTTTTTTTAACCATATGACCCAAAATTGAGGAAGCTATGAAGTTTTAAAATTTTCAAACGGCCTTTATTTAGAAACAGTATGACGGATCATATTCGATATTTGTAATACGAATGAATTGACCAAATTTGGTTTTAATCTGTTCGCTTTTAGGGAAGTTACTGTATCTACTATATATAAGAAATGGATTCTACTATTATAGAAATAGATGGATATTGTGAGATCTCCGCAATAGGTATACTAAAAATCTCACACAAGTTTATTACAAACCAGAAATTATAAAGGGGTTGCTGGGAAGAGGATGTGATAAAATGTTGTGGAGATAGGATTTAGGTTGAGAACCACTGGTATTGAATAATGAAATTATAAGATAGTTCTAATTATTCAATGCATCTCTTGTAATACCGAAGTCGAAATGATTACATTCCGTACGTGTGGTACAAAACCAACGAGTTGAGTTGTTGAGTTGATTTTGAGTTTAACGTCCCGTTCAGCAGCGAGGCTATATGAGACGTGGACCTACTGATTAACGTGGAATCCGAACCACATGAGCTCCCGCCGGGAATCGAACCCGGGTCTCTCGCGCCAAAGGCGCGTACGCTAACCGCTTAGCCACGGAGGAGCTCGCACAAAACCAACGAGAAAGAGGATGGATCTACTCAGTTTTTTTTAACTTCATATGTTCTAAAACTTTGAAAATCTTCAGTTCATTTCTAACTGTTGCACTAAATTTGTATTTAGACACTCATGGAACGAAATTATGTTTTTACTTTAACGTCCCACGATTATACCTTCTAGACTAAAAGAGAGGGATCCCCAACAGGAGTTCATGTGGTCTAGATCCCAGATTAAGCCGTAGGTCCATGCCTCATATAGTCTCGCTGCTGAACAGGGTGCTAAGCTAAAATCCACTCCACTAAAAGAGAAGGATGATTTATAAAAGTGACTAATTGGGAAATTAAAATATTTTTGTGCTCTCCTACTGGAAATCGAACCCAAAACCACGTACATCAAAGGCACTTATGCTAGTCACTAGACCGGAGGAGACAGCTCTATATGATTATGGTTGGATGCCTGTGGCTCTACGCATAAAATGACTCGTGAGTGTAATTCCAACTCTCAGCTTTTTCAGTCTTGTACAGTTTTTGCTGTTTTACTGCGTGTAGCTACAAAAATACAACCTTTTATTTCAGAGCTAATGCGAAATTACTTTGTATTTTTCGGTCATAAAGAATGCTTGAATGTATACGCAAAAGATATGTAATTCAATAACCGAAAATATTACTTAAAAAATGAAAAATAATTACTCTGTAATGGGGATCTGCATTAGATTCCGTTGCGAGAAAATAGTGTGCCGGAGCACTTCATTTGAAAATATATACAAACGTATTGCTTAAACGCATTACGTAAAATGATATATCTAGAAAGGTATTGTTTATCCTATTCACGTTAGCACACATGAGGCTAGTAGTCTTAAAATGTCTTGAATGAAGACCGGTAAGTCATGTGAGAATCACGATGGCTTTCAAATATCAATCCAGGCACTCTTCTTTTTTGTCAAGTATTAATTGTGCATCCATTGAAGATATTATAAGCAAATGTTTGTATTCTTTTAGAGTTGTTTTTTGTTCCTATATTATGTTCCTTGATGAGGGACTATAGACACTCATTCCGATAAAAAAAAAAACAGTCAATTACCTTTATTGTCAGTGAGGTTAACTATCAACCCCTGGACGAACTCGTGAAAGATAATTAATTTAGGATGATAATCCTGTTTGTATCCCATTGACTTGCACGAGAAAAGTATTTTTCTCTTTTCCTTGTTTCTTGGTCCATTGGCTTACACTAGGAAGTATTCCCTCCTTCGTTTTTAGCCCATTGAGTTATACGAGCAAGTATTCCTCAATTTTTTTGTAGTCCATTGCCTTGTATGAAGAAGTGTTTTTCTCTTTTATTTTTTTAAAAATTCCATTGACTTATAAGAAAAAATAATCTTTTATATCTTTGTTTTTAGCCTCTTAACTTATATGAGAAAGTATTCTTGTATTTTCTTTGCTTTTAGGCATTTGAGTTATACGAGGAAGTATTCTTTTCTTTTCTTTGTTATTTTTGTCCCATTGACTTTAACGAGAAGATATTATTCATTCCTTTTCTTTAGCCGATAGACTTATGTCGAAAAGTATATTTCCCTTTTGTTTTGAACGAACGGAAATTTTGATGATTTGAGTTTATTGATTTCTTTGTAAATACTTGTTAAAAAATGTTTCTTGCTTTGTGAAAATTCCTATTAGATGTAAATTTAAGGGTATTGATTCTTGAGGGAAATCACTTTTATAAAAAAAAGTTATAGCTACTATCTATCTATCTATCGATCGATAGATAGATTATATATATATATATATATATATATATATATAATAATCTTTCTTCCCTTCGCTTGAAGCGATAGAATTTTTAACGATGTAGCCTCTCTTAAGAGCCTCCAAGTAAATTTTTACCAATGTAGCTTCTCTCAAGAGCCTCCAATTAAATTTTAACCGATGTAGCTTCTCTCAAAAGCCTCCAATTAAATTTTTACCAATGTAGCTTCTCTCAAAAGCCTCCAATTAAATTTTTACCAATGTAGCTTCTCCCAAAAGCCTCCAATTAAATTTTCACTAATGTAGCTTCTCTCAAGAGCCTCTAAGTTAATTTTTCCCAATGTAGCTTCTCTCAAGAGCCTCCAATTAAATTTTTACTAATGTAGTTTCTCTTAAGAGCATACAAGTAAATTTTTATCAATGTAGCTTCTCTCAAGAGCCTCTAATTAAAATGTTACCAATGTAGCTTCTCTTAAGAGCCTATAATTATTTTTTTTACCTATGTAGCTTCTCCCAAGGGCCTCCAATTAGATTTTTCCCAATGTAGCTTCTCTTAAGAGCCTCCAATTAAATTTTTACCAATGTAGCTTCTCTCAAGAGCCTCCAATTATATATTTTACCTATGTAGCTTCTCTTGAGAGCCTCCAAGTAAATTTTTACTAATGTAGCTCTTCTCAAGAGCCTCCAATTAAATTTTTGCCAACGTTGCTTCTCTGAAGACTCTCCAATTAAATTTAATATTACTTAAATGAAGTTGGACTAGCCAATATTTACATTACATATCAAAGTATTTAATTATCATACAGTATGAAACACTTAAATAGTTTTAAAGATCATACCATAGAAATTCCAGTTCATTTTAAAGAAAGAAAGTGAACAATGCTCTGCTACATAAATTAAGGGGATAAAACACATACGGCGCAAGAATTAATAATTCTTAACCTTCTGTACGTATCATACTGTTTTGGTATAAACCCGTAGGCGAAGACTTAATGTTTTAGAGATTATGAATTTGGTATTAGATTTCTGGGCTTTCGGCATCTAAGGCCATGGTAGAACGTCATGTATGAGGGATGACGTCCCTCGGTGATCACACTATCGAGAAAAGAGAAGGAAGAACGGATTTGGAAAGGAAGTAAGCTCCCTGGGACCCATATGTCAGAAACATTTCCAGCATATGCCTGGTGTGAATACGGAAAACCGAGGCAGGCCGGTAGCCAGCCCAAAAATGTAAGGAGGACCCTGCTGAAGTTGGGGGGGGCACGATCCAACCATATATAGTTCATCACCATATTATAGTTCATTTGCAAGCCTATCGTGAAAATTTTAGGGGGGCGAGCAAAAATTTAGGGGTCAGCCCCTTAGACCCCCCTGGATACGGGCCTCAACCCAGGTAAGCCTCACTCCGGATGGGTGGCCTGGAAAAGATTTTGCACTTTTTGTAGGGAGGGTTCCCACTGGGACCTCTCGGAACAAAGGCGAGAGCGTCTACGCTACGCGGGACCATTTACAATGTTTTAAATGGTTGCTCTGGCTTTGATAAATCATAACCTTTCAAGATCTTAATTTTAATTCATACACTTTGTTTTAACAAATAAAATAGATCTTGTTGTTCCCAAACTGGGAAGCTCCCTCTGAGAACCGTGAAATACAATCAAGAGGACAAAGACTACTGAAATTACTTTTAAACTTGAAATGCATTATTTGTTTTCTTTACCACCATTACCTAAAGTTGGGTATTTGAACAAAACTTAAACAAAACATTGGAAATTTGTCTTCTACATTTCCAATATGTTTCAGTAGCATTATTGACCGCTGTTTTAAATTAACTTTTAAGATGGCATCGTGTAATTCAATAGATTACGGCATATTCATTGGTAGAGCTCACATTAGTTAGACGATATTTTTTTACGAAATAAATATAAATATTTCGTCTCCCTTGGCCTAAAGACCGTAATCGTGAACAGTGTTTCTTCCAGACATGTTTTTGGGAGGGCACTACCCCCTGGAGCTCTGAAAGTGCCGCCCTCGGAAAAGACCAAAATAATACATTTAAAATATAATAATAAATAGAATAGTACCAGCAATGCCCTCCCGGAATACTAAGTGTGCTCCCCCCCGGAACATTATGTTTGAAAGAAACACTGATCGTGAACGGTTAAGCTGAAGTATTTAATTCGTAAATATATAAATTCGAATTAATCCCGATGTAAAACTTTAATGAATGCTAACCACACACTAGAAATCTTCAATGGATACTTGTGCTTCGTAGCATTCACATAATCACCAATTGTAGTCCAAAGTTGGCCTTGTTCAAATTTAGTTCGGGTTTGTTTCTACCAATGTGAAATGGTAAAATATATAAGCTCTTTGCAATACAAGGAATTCTGTATACTTCCTATCATTTCCTTTTTCCTTTGACAAATGTTTTTACCAAGTCTTGAAATAAGTCTTATGTTCCTACTAAATAGTCATACATAGAAAAAGAGCTAAATCCAATAGATTTCATGACAGATACTTGCGATGCAGTTAATTGAGGGAGATCTGATCATTCCGAATGGTAATTATGTGTTGCTTGTACATTGCTGTAATCGAGTATGCATTGTCATCGTAGGTTATGTTACAATAGCACTACTTAATAGAGAATCTTGACTGCATTGTTACGTCATTCGGTGTATTCAGTTAGAGGACATCAGGATGCATTCTGATATAATTGTATTGGATTACTGTTTGATAGATCATTGCATTTGCCGTTTATATTGAAGCTAATGAGAGATTCATTCAATGACATATTATCACCTATCATTTCTTTCGGAATTACTCTGCTTAACTGCATTGAAATGTGATGTGGTGATAATTATTATGTACAGGAAAAGGAATTTCAGAAACTTGTTTCGACGAACGTTGGATTTCAAGTGTATGGCCCATAAACAAAGAATATATCCTTGCAGGTCCGGGTGTAAGCGAATTCAACTAAAATTCTGTTACTTTTAAAGAAATCATCATCATCATTATTATTATTGAGTTTACGTGACAGAAATGGAAGATTCTTTACGCGCTAAGTACGACCATCAGATAACATTTTTCTCTTGATAAAGCTGTTAACATTTTTTTTACCAGTCATTATTTACTTATCCTCCTTTCTAACACTGGGAGGCCCGGGTTCGATTCCCGGCGGGAGCTCATGTGGTTCGGATTCCACGTTAATCAGTAGGTCCATGTCTCATATAGCCTCGCTGCTGAAAAGGGACATTAAACTCAAAATCAACTCAACTCCTTTTTAACACGACACTTTGTATCTTTTTTTTTTGTATGTCAATTTTTTCTAAACAATATTCTTAAGAATGTCTTTCACCCCATTTGTATATCTTAAATACTGTTTTTGGGGACCACAGTGAATCAAAGAGAGAGCGCTCATCTCTAGGTCGATAAGACCCTGATTCGATTTTTGGCAATTTGAATTTGTGATGGACCAGACCCGCAACAAGGCCCCCCTATACTTTTCTTAGCCCCTCCAGACCTCAATTCAAAATTCTATTATTAATACAAAAAACACAATATAGATTTGTATAAGAATTTTAAATGACTTGGTCCCCTTACATATTCATGTCCCCCCCCCCGCCCCGAACCTCTGTGGCTGGTTTCGGGCCTGTGATGAACGACATAATATCTGTGGGTTGTCTAAGGGCTTTCCGGTTTCCACCACATTCTTATCCCAGCAAATTTTCTACAATCATTCATTTCATTATTCAACCATTTTCTTTAACCTATAGAGCATTTATGTAGAGCGTTAAACTCCAGATTTCATTTCGTTTCAACATTTTGTTGTTTTGTCACTTACTATTTATTGACCTTCATTATCGGTGTCAAGCACTACAGAATTATTTTCTTTGTTCTTCTTCATAGTCACATTTTCAATGCCTCTAGTCGTTATTAATAGGTTTCTGAGTAGTGTTCATAAATATTTTCTGTAGACTACGTTTTACAACAACAACAACAATAATAATAATAATAATAATAATAATAATAATAATAATAATAATAATAATAATAATAATAATAATAATAATAATAATAATAATAATATCTTTTCAACTTTCACTCAAGGACCCACCAAATATGCTTTCCTCCTCTTTTAACTTTTTTTTTTTTAAAGAAGAGAATTGTAGCAAAGAAAGATAGACATATATTTCAACTTTTTTGTTTTCTTGTAAATATGTATTTTTTTTTTAATGCATAAGAATTGACTGACGGAGCTCGTCTACCAGCTTTAACTGTTATGTGTCGACAATACATGCAACTAATTGGATTGGTAATTAATGTTAATTTAGGCCTGTCACGCTGTCCCCCCTAAATGTTTCACGGGTAAGCTTGCAAATGAACTATAATACGGTTGGATCGGCACCCCCTAAACTTCTACCGGGCCTCCCTACATTTTTGGGCCGGCTACGGGACTGAGCTAATCGTTTAAAGTTTATCTACACGACTGCAGTGTCTTTTTAATATCATTTTTTGGATCTAGTGTGTGAAGTGAGTCCCGGACGGTATACAATTATATAGCACTAGCAGCGTTCACCCCGCTTCGCTGCGGTCACCCCGGAACGCAATAAACTTTGTTACTTAGATAATTTTTACTTCGATTGACTGCTACTTCGACTCCCAAGTGGTGTACGGTATTCATGTTTTATCCCCCGTCATTATGTGAGGAAAGAGATCATATTCAACCTGTTCCAGCTGGCCAAAAAAGAGTCACGTGCAGCTGTCATTCTTTGCCCTTTTGGAATGTGTGTCAGCATTTTTGGCACCCACTTTGCACGCAGTTTGTAATAACCCAGCTTGTCAGACACAATTCGACGCTCTATTTTTGCAGCCATTTCTGGAAACTCTTTAGCGATTTCAGTTATTGCGAACCAGCGATTGGGTTGCACTTTCTCTGTTAATGCATTCCAATAGATCTTCAGTCTGAACTAGGCCTTCCGCTAAGCTCATCGTCTTGAACATTTCAACACATTTTTCAAAATTTGCTTAGATTTATATTCGAGTTCTGAGAAGCATCCACGAAATTTTATTTTTTGAAATTTTCGCATATAAGGGTTGGGACAATGCACGATTTTCAAACTTTAAGAGAAAATCGTTAAGATATCTATGTCATTTGAAAGAGAATGGACTTTTCTACTGAATTATATAATCATATAATGCAATAATCCTTCATCAAAGAGAATAAAATAGGTCAAAAAACTCCTTAATCTTATTTTCTTTACAAGTTTTTACCCACAAAAGGGACCAAGATAGACCATCTAAACTTACAGAGGTATATAACATGTTTCTGCACTACCAATCCATTCATTTTAAATTTGGTAATTTTTAAGAAGTGATCCTAATCACATCTTTCGAAATTTGAGGTGGTAGGCCAACGTACTTATTGCCAAACCTTAAAGGAGTTGGTTCTAGGTATCCGTGGACCATGACCTTTGAGCCAGGTCACAAAAGAAAATACATTAAAAATACAATTAAAACAACAAATAGAATTTGAACAAATTAACACAAATACGTAAGCTTCAAATCTGTGACGAACGAATAAAATTCAGGCCGTAACAAATACAACAGCAGCGACTCTTGGAAACAAAACACAACTTATCAGACACGTAATACTTCCCCCTGTAGACCGCACTGCCAAACACGAAGCACAAATATTCTGCATTCACCAGCAATTTCTAGTGTATATACAGTATCTTTAATTGAATTTACATTAGCGTTAGATCCTTTCTATTGTCTGTAAAATGACTTAAGCTTGTTTCTTTATGTTGTTGCTGTTTTTGTCTTTCTAAAATGTGTGGTAATGTCTCGCAGCAGGAACTTTGAAAGCACTCTTTAGCAAACGCCAAAAAGAAAACAGAAAAAGAGCAAACCATAAGCTGTTTTTCGGTTTTTTATAGCCTTTTAAACAGGACAATAGAACGGCCTTTTATTATTATTATTGTTATTATTATAAGAGACGAAGTACCCAGGCACAAAGGGAGCTCTTTAATAACGTCATAATTACTTAACCACAACAAAAGCCAGGAACATTAATAGTTTTAAGATTTTACTTCTTTTTTTTATAAATCTATGGCAATAAATTATCTTCATAACAATTAAAGAAAATGTAAACACAGCATGTGTCTATACCTAGTATTTTTTAAACATATTTTATTGATGCTTCAATTACATAAGCACTTTAAATAGCTATTCAACTCAACCGTACCAGATTCTATTACTGAACATTTCTCATGTAATAACGGGTAAGCAGAAAAGAGCTGTTTGTAGTAGTTTATTAAACACGCCATTTCACGATTCGCCAGTGCGGTACATCACATACTGCATGAGAGTTACTGCCACCAATGGGCACCCGAAGGGGAGGGCAGGGTGGGACCCGAGACTCCCTTGGCTCACGAAAATATATTAAATTTCTTAAGATTTTCTTAATACAAATAAAAAATACCAAACGTAAAACAGCAACCAGGGATTTGAGACCCCCTACAAAATTTTCTTTCGGCGCCCATGCCGCCACCACCAGCCTCGACTTACACATGTATTGTGTTCCATTAAAACTTTACTTTAAATCGAATTTGTAAATTTGATTAAGCGTAACTTCATAAGGAACAGCAACATTTATTAAATGAAATATGAACAAATTATAGTTAAATTAATTACAATTTGTATATTGTAATATTCGAGATATTTTTATCTAACTGAACTTACGTACGTTTCGTATTTACGCAAGTCGGAGTGTTACTGTACACAAACAAAGTAGAGTAGTATCTCCACCAAAGAAAGTTGAAAATTTTCCATGCAATGTAATGCATTGACACATTCCAAATAAGCTTCTCCCTGCAATCTGTAAATACATTTCCGACATTAAATAAACTACCCATATACTGTCCTGTTGTTCGATCGCAACCCTTCCATCTAATAAATAACTCAATTTCATGGAGTTACCATTGTGTTTGCCCAAGGCACTCATATACAGATATATATATTGAGTGTTCTAAATAAAGAATTTCTATTTGTCAAAATAAAGCACGAATAAGGTAATCTTATATATAAAAGAGAACGTACAAATCCTTTGTTCCCTCATCACGCTAATACGGCTGAACCAATTTCTTTCATTTTTGGGGGGTTATTAGGATTTGGACCCTAGATGGTTTTTATCATATCACTTTAATTTTTAATTACCAGTGTCTTGAGATAATTGACCATTCAAGTGTCCATAACGTACAAATCCTTTGTTAGTTCATCATAGGTAAAAATAAACGTATTTATATGCAACCCGCATGACCGTGTCACTCGGCGGGTTAACATAAATGACAGGCGATATAATGTTAACATTAGTGCAATCTACTATGGTTTTTATCATATCACTTGAAAGCGAAAAAGTAAAAATTATCTAAGTAACAACGTTTATTGCGTTCCGGGGTGACCGCAGCGAAGCGGGGCGGGTTAACATAAATGACAGGCGATATAATGTTAACATTTACTGCAATCTTCTATGGTTTTTATCATATCACTTGAAAGCGAAAAAGTAAAAATTATCTAAGTAACAAAGTTTATTGCGTTCCGGGGTGACCGCAGCGAAGCGGGGTGAACGCTGCTAGTGCTATATAATTGTATACCGTCCGGGACTCACTTCACACACTAGATCCAAAAAATGATATTAAAAAGACACTGCAGTCGTGTAGATAAACTTTAAACGATTAGCTCAGTCCCGTAGCCGGCCCAAAAATGTAGGGAGGCCCGGTAGAAGTTTAGGGGGTGCCGATCCAACCGTATTATAGTTCATTTGCAAGCTTACCCGTGAAACATTTAGGGGGGACAGCGTGACAGGCCTAAATTAACATTAATTACCAATCCAATTAGTTGCATGTATTGTCGACACATAACAGTTAAAGCTGGTAGACGAGCTCCGTCAGTCAATTCTTATGCATTAAAAAAAAAATACATATTTACAAGAAAACAAAAAAGTTGAAATATATGTCTATCTTTCTTTGCTACAATTCTCTTCTTTAAAAAAAAAAAAAGTTAAAAGAGGAGGAAAGCATATTTGGTGGGTCCTTGAGTGAAAGTTGAAAAGATATTATTATTATTATTATTATTATTATTATTATTATTATTATTATTATTATTATTATTATTATTATTATTATTATTATTATTATTGTTGTTGTTGTTGTTGTTGTAAAACGTAGTCTACAGAAAATATTTATGAACACTACTCAGAAACCTATTAATAACGACTAGAGGCATTGAAAATGTGACTATGAAGAAGAACAAAGAAAATAATTCTGTAGTGCTTGACACCGATAATGAAGGTCAATAAATAGTAAGTGACAAAACAACAAAATGTTGAAACGAAATGAAATCTGGAGTTTAACGCTCTACATAAATGCTCTATAGGTTAAAGAAAATGGTTGAATAATGAAATGAATGATTGTAGAAAATTTGCTGGGATAAGAATGTGGTGGAAACCGGAAAGCCCTTAGACAACCCACAGATATTATGTCGTTCATCACAGGCCCGAAACCAGCCACAGAGGTTCGGGGCGGGGGGGGGGGACATGAATATGTAAGGGGACCAAGTCATTTAAAATTCTTATACAAATCTATATTGTGTTTTTTGTATTAATAATAGAATTTTGAATTGAGGTCTGGAGGGGCTAAGAAAAGTATAGGGGGGCCTTGTTGCGGGTCTGGTCCATCACAAATTCAAATTGCCAAAAATCGAATCAGGGTCTTATCGACCTAGAGATGAGCGCTCTCTCTTTGATTCACTGTGGTCCCCAAAAACAGTATTTAAGATATACAAATGGGGTGAAAGACATTCTTAAGAATATTGTTTAGAAAAAATTGACATACAAAAAAAAAAGATACAAAGTGTCGTGTTAAAAAGGAGTTGAGTTGATTTTGAGTTTAATGTCCCTTTTCAGCAGCGAGGCTATATGAGACATGGACCTACTGATTAACGTGGAATCCGAACCACATGAGCTCCCGCCGGGAATCGAACCCGGGCCTCCCAGTGTTAGAAAGGAGGATAAGTAAATAATGACTGGTAAAAAAAATGTTAACAGCTTTATCAAGAGAAAAATGTTATCTGATGGTCGTACTTAGCGCGTAAAGAATCTTCCATTTCTGTCACGTAAACTCAATAATAATAATGATGATGATGATTTCTTTAAAAGTAACAGAATTTTAGTTGAATTCGCTTACACCCGGACCTGCAAGGATATATTCTTTGTTTATGGGCCATACACTTGAAATCCAACGTTCGTCGAAACAAGTTTCTGAAATTCCTTTTCCTGTACATAATAATTATCACCACATCACATTTCAATGCAGTTAAGCAGAGTAATTCCGAAAGAAATGATAGGTGATAATATGTCATTGAATGAATCTCTCATTAGCTTCAATATAAACGGCAAATGCAATGATCTATCAAACAGTAATCCAATACAATTATATCAGAATGCATCCTGATGTCCTCTAACTGAATACACCGAGTCAAGATTCTCTATTAAGTAGTGCTATTGTAACATAACCTACGATGACAATGCATACTCGATTACAGCAATGTACAAGCAACACATAATTACCATTCGGAATGATCAGATCTCCCTCAATTAACTGCATCGCAAGTATCTGTCATGAAATCTATTGGATTTAGCTCTTTTTCTATGTATGACTATTTAGTAGGAACATAAGACTTATTTCAAGACTTGGTAAAAACATTTGTCAAAGGAAAAAGGAAATGATAGGAAGTATACAGAATTCCTTGTATTGCAAAGAGCTTATATATTTTACCATTTCACATTGGTAGAAACAAACCCGAACTAAATTTGAACAAGGCCAACTTTGGACTACAATTGGTGATTATGTGAATGCTACGAAGCACAAGTATCCATTGAAGATTTCTAGTGTGTGGTTAGCATTCATTAAAGTTTTACATCGGGATTAATTCGAATTTATATATTTACGAATTAAATACTTCAGCTTAACCGTTCACGATCAGTGTTTCTTTCAAACATAATGTTCCGGGGGGAGCACACTTAGTATTCCGGGAGGGCATTGCTGGTACTATTCTATTTATTATTATATTTTAAATGTATTATTTTGGTCTTTTCCGAGGGCGGCACTTTCAGAGCTCCAGGGGGTAGTGCCCTCCCAAAAACATGTCTGGAAGAAACACTGTTCACGATTACGGTCTTTAGGCCAAGGGAGACGAAATATTTATATTTATTTCGTAAAAAAATATCGTCTAACTAATGTGAGCTCTACCAATGAATATGCCGTAATCTATTGAATTACACGATGCCATCTTAAAAGTTAATTTAAAACAGCGGTCAATAATGCTACTGAAACATATTGGAAATGTAGAAGACAAATTTCCAATGTTTTGTTTAAGTTTTGTTCAAATACCCAACTTTAGGTAATGGTGGTAAAGAAAACAAATAATGCATTTCAAGTTTAAAAGTAATTTCAGTAGTCTTTGTCCTCTTGATTGTATTTCACGGTTCTCAGAGGGAGCTTCCCAGTTTGGGAACAACAAGATCTATTTTATTTGTTAAAACAAAGTGTATGAATTAAAATTAAGATCTTGAAAGGTTATGATTTATCAAAGCCAGAGCAACCATTTAAAACATTGTAAATGGTCCCGCGTAGCGTAGACGCTCTCGCCTTTGTTCCGAGAGGTCCCAGTGGGAACCCTCCCTACAAAAAGTGCAAAATCTTTTCCAGGCCACCCATCCGGAGTGAGGCTTACCTGGGTTGAGGCCCGTATCCAGGGGGGTCTAAGGGGCTGACCCCTAAATTTTTGCTCGCCCCCCTAAAATTTTCACGATAGGCTTGCAAATGAACTATAATATGGTGATGAACTATATATGGTTGGATCGTGCCCCCCCCCCCAACTTCAGCAGGGTCCTCCTTACATTTTTGGGCTGGCTACCGGCCTGCCTCGGTTTTCCGTATTCACACCAGGCATATGCTGGAAATGTTTCTGACATATGGGTCCCAGGGAGCTTACTTCCTTTCCAAATCCGTTCTTCCTTCTCTTTTCTCGATAGTGTGATCACAGAGGGACGTCA